>NC_038242.2:35376662-35492711 GCF_000004515.6 Glycine max | reverse complement strand
CACACACACATACTAGATATATATATATATATATATATATATATATATATATATATATATATATATATATATATATATATATCCTAATTGTGCATTGTTTGGTGAATGTATATCACAAAAAAAATTTACTCTCATTTTTCATAAGCAAATTAATGGAATTTTTATTTAAAAATTAAAATTTACATAATTCAGAATAGTGATATTGTAGCGACGAGGCGAGTCGTTACCTTTCATATATGATTGATTTCTTTTCTTCAAGTTGTCCTCAAGAAAATGTGAAGTGGTAAAAGGAATTACGCAAACCTATGAGCAAGCCTCCGGACAATCTCTGAATTTTAAAAAATCTAAGATTATGTTCAGTCGGAATGTAAGTCAACAACTGCGGTTGATGTGGTTAATGTCTGGGATGTTAAGGAGTACAATAGCTCTGCAAAGTACCTAGGCCTACTGATGTAAGCTCCATTAGAGCTTGTAGGCCTAGGATCTTCTTCATCAATGGATTCCTTTGCTTCTTGGAAGATAAATGGCAGCGGAATGGAGAAGGAAGAGAGAGAGGAGACGCCACTTCAAGGAGAAGATGAGTCTAGAAGAAGCTCACCACCATAGGAGGCCATGGATAAGAGCTTAGAGGAAGAAGGAGATGAATGAAGGGAGAGGGAGAGAAGAGCACGAAATTTTGTGCTCAAAAAGAGCTCTGAAATCTGAAGTTAATATTCAAATGATCAAAGTTGAAAAAAAATGCACACACATGACCTCTATTTATAGCCTAAGTGTCACACAAAATTGGAGGGAAATTCAAATTTCACTTGAATTTGAAATTGAATTTGTGGAGCCAAACTTTGGAGGCAAAATTTCACTAATTATGATTAGTGAATTTTAGTTATGGTTCAGCCCACTAATCCAAGATCAATTCCAAGATTCTCCACTAAGTGTGCTTAGGTGTCATGAGGCATGAAAAGCATGAAGGACATGCACAAAGTGTGACTATATGATGTGGCAATGGGGTGTAGTAAGCAAATGCTCACCTCCACCTCTAAAATTTAATTGGATTGGGCTTCTACCAATTCAATTAAATTTATTTCCAACCACACACATCAAATATCCACTTAGTGCATGTGAAATTACAAAAATACCCCTAATACAAAAGCTAGTCTAGGTGCCCAAAAATACAAGGGCTGAAAAATCCTATATTTCTAGGGTACCCTGCCTACAATATGGAGCCCTAAATACAAGGACCAAATATAATGACATCCTAGTCTAATATGTACAAAGATAATTGGACCCAACCTTGGCCCATGGGCTCAGAAATCTACCCTATGGTTCATGAGAACCCTAGGGCCTTCTTCAGCAGCTCTAGCCCAATCTTCTTGGAGTCTCTTGCTCATGGTTCTAGTGATTGGTCCCTTCCTAGGGAGGATTGCATCACCTACCCTCTGTTATCAGCAGAAGTCGTAAGGCATCCTTCAACTATATAAAGGACAGAGTGTGGAAGAGCCTAAATTCCTACAAAGGAAAGGCCTTATCTATGGCAGGGCATGAAGTTCTTATCAAATATGTGGCTACATCCATTCCCTCTTATTGTATGAGTACTTACTTGTTTCCTCACTCCCTCTGTGCTGAAATATAGAGTATAATTAACTCTTTTTGGTGGGAGTGCTGAAATATAGAGTATAATTGAGGGATCCGGTGATGGCTTGGGATAAGATGACCGTTTGTAAGAAGCTAGGAGGTACGAGCTTTAAAAGTATCTATGGTTTTAACTTAGCAGTGCTTGGAAAGTAAGGTTGGAATTTTTTTTTCCAACCTCGACACTTTGATCTCCAAGATATTTAAAGCTAAATATTATCCTAAAAGGGAGTTCATGGACGCTAAGATTGATCACAATCCGTCCTACAATTGACGAAGTATCTGTAGCTGAAAGGTTTTGCTTAGGGATGGCTATAGATGGAGAACAAGGAGTGATGCTAATATAATTGTTTGGTCCGACCCTTGGCTAAGGAAGGATGATCACTCTAGACTCATAACCCCTATGAATCTAGACCTGCCCCAACTATTGGTTCAAAGTCTATTGAGTCCCAATGAGAAGAAGTGGAATCTTGATGTTTTGTCTATTTTGTTTAATTATGATGATGTGCAAGCAATTCTTAGTACCCTATTGTTTAACTATGTCCAAGAGGATAACTATATCTGGAGCCCGGGAAGAATGGTGATTACAGTGTCAAGTCAGCTTATAGACTTCTTATGGAGAGCATTATTAACCAGGCTTACTTGTTCCTAGGAATTGGTCAAAGATGTGGAACTTGCAAGTCCCTCATCGTGTTAAAATGTTAATTTGCTTTGAGACTTGGAAGAGATTGTCTGCCTTTGAGATTGAAGTTGCGCTCCAAGGGTGTGGATTGCTTGGGAATTTGTGCCTTTTGTGACCAGGGATTAGAGAACAAATGTGATATCTTAATTTTCCTGTATAACATTTTTGTCTTGAATTTTTTTTCAATATTCCCCTGTGATGTTTTGTGATGCCACAAGACCCTTGCCCTCAAAATGGATATGCTGATATTGTTACAAAATTTTCCAATAAAAGATGCAGACAAATTAGAGATATGGATTGCAAAATAATTCTCAACCCAAAAATTTTATTTTTGATCCTGTCATTAGAAACTTAGAATCTATAAGTTATGCTTAAGTGCTAACATGACTGGTAAATTTTTAAGAAAACAATTTGTGAAGTTTTATAAATCATCAATGTTCATTTTCCATTTTAAATTATAGCTTTTGGTAGTTAAAAATCACCAAAATCAATTAAATCAAGAAAAAAAAAAACATAACTAGATCTAAAGCACCTTTAACAAAACTATTTACAAGCCTCCGTAACAGCACCCGAACCTAATAGCAACATCTAGCGTAAAAGCCATGATATAATGCTTAGAACCCCAATCTGCCTCAAAGACTAACAACCCCTTATACAGAATGTGTTCAATACTTCCTACAATTCCATATCCTATCAAACATCACACCAGAAAAAGACATGTGATTGAATAACATCATAATCAAACACACATTTGATCAAACACCTCCTCTGCACTCCTTATAGTCCTCTCAAACCTCTCCTCGATCAGGATTATTGTGAATAGAACATCAATAATGCAGATAGATCAATATATATGTAATGATCTTTATTGGATAAAGATTAATAGATCTTATTTATTAAATTGCACATAGAAATGATGTATACGTGGATGTCATCATTAAATTGACTCAATTGAGATTTTCTAATAGTTAAATTTACCATAAATGAGAAATTCTCAAATAGAGGTTTAATAGTTTTTTTGACCTGCGATTGTTATAGTAAGTAATAGATTATTTGTTATATTTTGATTCCGGACACCTAATGTTTTAGAGCACTTGTTGAATGGATATTTGATATGATTAATACATGTAGAATTAATGATTAATTAATAAGAAATCCATCAACTCTTGGTAATGAGTTTGAACTCTATGAACAAAATTATATCATGTTCAGGAAAACTAAATGAAATAAGAAATGAATTTTTTAAGTCATTATATGTTAACTATAAAAATAGTTTAACAGTAATTACCATACTCCTTATAGTCCTCTCAAACCTCTCCTCGATCAGGGTGCAAACTCACCTTCCTACAAACATCATTCAATAAAACGTTATAAGTAACAACAGTAGCCTCAATCCCTGGCTCAGAGAGATAAGTATTTGTTCTTTTTTATGGGAGAATGGGTGGTTCAGGGCCTCACGTTTCGGGAGATCTATTTCTTTTTTTTTTTTCTTGAATTAATTTGGACGGTTTTTAAACGGCTATAAAGTGCAATTTAATTTTTTATATAAAGAGTGATGATTTTTAACCACCAAAATTATATTTTAAAATTTTAAACTGATACGCCTTAACTTAATTTTTGTCAGACAAAACAGAATTTTTAATAAATTGAATATTCAATGCAAAAAAAAATATTAGGAGCTCAAAACAAAATTTATTATTTTATTAGGAACATAAAACATATTTTAACCTTTTTTTAATATCATAAGACTTTTTTATAAATTATAAAAAATCTTAATTAAATATTGTTGGATTTTATTATTATCTTTAAAAAATCTTAATAATCCTACTTAAATATCATAAGACTTATTTATTATTTATATTATTTTTTTTATTCGTAAGAATTGAACACGATATCAATATTAAGAGGCTTACAACACTCACCCACCCTTACTTAACAATGAGTTAGATTCCTGGATAAACTTAAGAAAAATACCACACTACTTTTTTATTAAAAAATCTTTTAAAATTGTATGAAATCTTATTCAAATTAATCTACAGATAAAAGAATTAATCTAATAATTAAAAAAAATGTTTTGTTTTGATTGTGATAAAAGGATGGTTCGTTTCTTAATGGTGTCAGGTGAAACCAAAAAATTGCACGAATCAATGTGATTAATGAAATATAATAGAGAAATTTTAAATTTAGAGTAAATTACATTACTCATTTCTAAGATTTTGTGGAATTATATATGCACAACTATTTTTATAGGAGTGCTAGGGTACTATATATAATACAGGGCCGTGTATAATGGTAGGCAAATTAGGTATTAGTCTAAGGCTCAAAAAACAAAATTTAGGTCCCTAAAATTTTTTTATTACTAACTATTAACAAATTTTAACTGATCAAAATAAAATAATTTAGAATCTCTCTCTTCTCTAAAAATTAGTCAATCAATATCATCATTTTAAAAATTAACCAATATCACAATTAATGTCATTTAAAGTATTTTATTTATCCCAAAAAAGTAAATCCCTATTAATTTTCCTTTAATCATCTCAATTCCCTAACTAACGTATCTCACTCTCAAGACTCCATTCTTCACGGTTTTTCATCTCCTCATCTTTTGTTCATAAAAAAAAAATCTATTCTTCTTCTTCCCTTGAATGAAACCTATTGTCTATTGATCAAACTTTGTCTCCGCGGCTCAACCTCTCTGGATTTGACATCGTATGGATTCTGAATGCCTATAAATCGCATACATCCCGGCGTCCCGCGTACGGAGCCTTTCATCTCCATCCTAATGGATTGGTGGAAGGATTCATTTCACGGGCATGACTCTGGGTATGCAGCAATAGTATAATACAACACGTATCACATAGCACCCTTGCGCCTGACACAACATCTAAACAACAAAATCTCTATCTATTTCCAATTCTAGGTTCTATCGTTCTGTTCATCGATCATCATTTTCTATATTTATTTTAGAGTTTAGTTTATTTATATTTCTTTAATATTTAGTTAATTTTTTATTTTGATTATTTACAAAAGAAAATGTCAAATAGAAAGTATGAATCTAGTTATGAAAAATTGAAGAAAAAACGAAAAGTTGAAAAGCTAATTGAATCTCAACGTGGTGTCATGTTTTTAGCAACTCATGAACTTGAAGATTTTGAATTTTTATTAGGAATGAATATTTGGTATGATATTTTGTTTACTGTCAATTCTATTAGCAAGATTCTACAATCGAAAGATATGCATATAGATGATGTTATAGATCATTTAAAAGGTTTTATCACTTATTTAAAAAACATTATAGGTAAAACGGGATTGCATTGACTTTAGAATCCACATAAAAAATGGCTATCGAAATGAATATAGAGCCAAAATTTTGTGAAAAACGTAAAATTCAAAGAAAACCTCATTTTGATGAAAATATTAGTAATGAGATCACATATTCATCTGAAGAATCTTTTCCTATTGAGTATTTTTTATACATATTAGATCAATCAATTAATTCTATTGAGACATGATTTGAACAATTTTTATAATATGAGACTATTTTTCTTTTTTTATTTGATTCCAAAAAAAATTAAAGCTTTAGATGAGGATCAATTGAAAAAATAGTATTAATCTTGAAAATTTTTTAAGGTTTAATGAATACTCTGATATTGATGGTCTTGATTTATTTTCAAAATTGAAAGTACTAAGAGAAGTGTTAAGAGAAGAAATTAGCACACCAATAGAACTATTGAGTTATATTAAAACTTTATATTCTTTTCCAAATGTTTACATTGCATATAAAATTTTATTGACAATCTTTGTAACAGTTGCTACTGCTGAAAGAAGTTTTGAAAAAAAGTTGTTCAAAACATACACAGAATAAAGATGATCTATTTTGCATCTAAATTATATTTAAATAAACGGCATATTAAATGTGTACATGTTAATTGAAGCATTCAAATAATTGGTGTTACGAGAGAATGAGAAGAGAAGTGATAACTGGTAACTTCAACGTGGAGCCTAAGAATGTATTTATAGCACGCCAAAGACAACACATTTGTGATAAAATCAAAACAACTATCTTATCTTTTAAGTCCTTTTAAATTATTGTTTCTTGTTATTTTCTATTGCTAACCATTTAGCAATGTGAAATTATAAATAATAATTGATCAAGTCCAACTTGTATGTAGCAGCTTTTCAAACCAAATTCCAAGCATGAAATCCTCCGATTTGTTTCTTTTCTTTCACCAAATATTTATATTTTCAGTGCTAGAAAAAAATATAATAATATTCCACTTAGGAAATTAATTAATCATTTGATCATATTAAATTCTCTAATTTAATTGATATCTAATATTAAAATAATTTCTTTACTCGTTTGTGTGTGACCCTGTAGGTTCAATACTAAACCGATAATATATTAATCAAATTAATATATTAATCAAGACAAACATCTAGCAACACTCCTTAATATCCGGATAACATGAAGTAGTGTTTTACTTTCAAGAACCATTAGAATAATAGTATAATAATTTATTCCATCTTTGCATTTCTAAGTTAACTCTAGAGTATGGTATTACTGTTAAACTATTTTTATAGTTAACATATAATGACTTAAAAAATTCATTTCTTATTTCATTTAGTTTTCCTGAACATGATATAATTTTGTTCATAGAGTTCAAACTCATTACCAAGAGTTGATGGATTTCTTATTGATTAATCATTAATTCTACATGTATTAATCATATCAAATATCCATTCAACAAGTGCTCTAAAACATTAGGTGTCCGGAATCAAAATATAACAAATAATCTATTACTTACTATGACAATCGCAGGTCAAAAAAACTATTAAACCTCTATTTGAGAATTTCTCATTTATGGTAAATTTAACTATTAGAAAATCTCAATTGAGTCAATTTAATGATGACATCCACGTATACATCATTTCTATGTGCAATTTAATAAATAAGATCTATTAATCTTTATCCAATAAAGATCATTACATATATATTGATCTATCTGCATTATTGATGTTCTATTCACAATAATCCTGCAGTCAAGAACAATTTAAATTAAAATTATAAAGGACTTATTTTTCATTATCATAATTTCTATCATGATAACAAGTATTTGATTTTAATCAAGGACTTGTCAAATTAATAATTTAATAATACAATAAATATGATAATAAAATAAAGAATAATTCTTTACTAAAATTGATAACACGATGGATTGAATCTTGAGTATACATATTTATCCCCAAAAGTTAATATAGTGTAATGTTTTTAAACATTGAGGAAGTATTAATGTAACATATAAGGGGTGTTAGTGTGATATACAGCTTCAAATATAAAAGAGTCAGTGTAGGAATAGAAAAAGAGACTAAGATCATATGTAATTTGAAGAAACTTAAGAGATGTAAGTCTAATTTGCTATCAATTTATAATAGACACTCCAGATCACACTTTCATGGAACGAAGTGCATGTGTTTATGAGAAATGGTTGCGTGAAGGTAAGAAACTGTTAATCATCTTCAAAGTGATGAGTTAGGCAAAGAAGAGAAGATAAAGAAATACAATAAAATAAAATAAAAATGTGTAGTTTTATATGCTGTTGTGAATAGGAAAAGGACCTTGTGAGACACACATTGGACATTTGAAAAGGCCTAAGTATGTTCCTTCAATCTTAATATTTTCCGCACCTAAATTTCGATCCTACCAACCGTTTGTTGTAGAAAGTGTTGTTTTATAAATTGCTTTAAACCCAAGCAAACTACGAAATCAATAATCACTAGTAGTGAGAAAATGTTAGCAACAAAAGTTAAAACACTAGCAATTTTCAGTTCCTTCAACCACCCCATGTCAATCCAATCTTTGATTGATCATCGCCGGATCCAATCCCTCTTCCCAATTGTGTTGTACTCAATTCTAGTCTTGGGAGCTGCAAGGTTAGTCCTAGATAGTTTGAAGATAAGCCATAATAATAGCTATGTTTTCAGGCTCTATGGCATGCCAAATGGTGGAAGAAACAGTAGATTATTACCTGTTGTGGTTTTGCCAGAGGACCGCATTGAGGAAGATTGCAATGTGTTTGAAGGGACATGGATGTGGGACAATGTGTCCTATCCTCTTTATGAAGAGGAGAGTTGCCCTTATTTGGTTAAGCAAACCACTTGCCACAAGAATGGGAGACCTGATTCTTTCTACAAGAATTGGAGATGGCAGCCTAGCGGATGCAACCTCCCAAGGTTACCAATTACCAACCCTTCTACACATTCTATCTTTAGGCTTTGTTTCCTATTTATAATCTATTATAAAAGAATTTAATCATTATGTATAGATAATATAAAACAGTTTTATATTATATTTAATCACAAATTATCATTTGAATTATTTTAAGATTATTATTATTTTATAAAAAAGATTATATAATATAAAATTTTATATAGTCATCCAATCATAATCCATCATGTATGATAAGATTTACTTTTAAAATAATTATATTAAAATAATTCAAACGATGATTTATAATTGGATGACGATATAAAATTGTTTTACATTATTAGTATATAGACATTAAACTCTTTATTTTAAACATTAACATAGTTATCATATGTAACTGAATGTGATTTGATGACGGTGTAAAATTTTACACTATTAATATATACTTTTTTTCTCATTCTAAAAATCAAAATTTATTTTTATTTTGTATCAATACATAGCATAAAAAAATTTATATTATTATTCAATCATAAATCTTATATCTTATGTACATTAAATTTGTTAATTTTTATTATAATTATTTAAAAAATTTATATTAACCGTGATTTCAAATGGTTCGATAGTGTATTTTTTTATACTAATAGTGCATAAAAATTAAAATCTTAAATAAAGAAAACAAAGTATATATATATATATATATATATATATATATATATATATATATATATATATATATATATATATATTATTTTTAATTAATATATGAAAATAAAACATATTTTACTAACAATCAAGTTTTATTTAGCAAAAAAAATTATTTTATTCAATGTTAGATAGTTTTATTTTATTTTTCTTCTCCCTCCTAGCTGTTCAAAAGCATGAAGATAAGACTATTGCATGTTTCTCGAGTAATCGAATAAACAGTGCTTTATTGGTAAAATCTTTTCATTCACTTAGATAGGTTCTCATAAGCCTGAAATATTTCCTAGATTAGTGACATGGAATAGTGAGCTTTACTAGATTGTTCTGTGTTTCTTGACTTCAGATTTGACGCTTTGAAGTTGTTGCACATGTTGAGGGACAAGAGAATGATGTTTATCGGAGACTCATTACAAAGAGGCCAATTTGAGTCTATGATCTGTTTGATACAATCTGTAATTCCTGAAGGAAAGAAATCCCTCGAGAGAATTCCACCTATGAAGATCTTCAAAATTGAGGTATATCAATGCATGCCTCTCATCTACTTAAGCACCAATCTTATAAATACTACTTTTATTGATTATTAAATCTTACATAGCTTTTTAAAATTTACCTAATGATGAAATCGGAGCAAATTCCAAAATTTGTTCCTAAATAATTTAGTAGGACACATCAATTCTTAAAAGTGTAGAAAATCTTATCCTAATTCCTATAAATGACAAATGTGGACTATGTTGGTTGCTTTTAGATGTTAATCAATATGTGCAAATAAATGAGAATTAAGGTTCATAGTAATATTTGCGGTACTCTTCCTCAAAAACTTTTTAGTTTATCATCAATTTAATCTTAAATATGTTTTTACTTTTTAGTTTATCAAATTTGGAGGTATGTTCTTTTTAGCCCCTAAATTGAAACTTGTAGTTTTTTTAATTCTCAAATATGTGGGAAAAAAATTTAGTCTTTCCTATAGTAAAATATCCATCACAAATTTTACATCGAAACCACCAAAAATCAACCAACAATGATTAAAAAATTATTTTACAAATTTGAAGGATTAAAAAAGACACTGCAAATTTGAGAGACAAAATTAATTTAAAATTTTCTTCCATTCCAAAGACATAACTTGTATCTAGGCATTTCGTATTTGATTGGAATTAACTCCCAAAAATACACCCCCCACCCCTTGTGTAATCCAACAAATCTCTTATTCATTCTTAATTATTATTCGAACACGACATACAAATAAAAAAAAAAAAAAAAGTTACATGATGGTCTACATTTATAAATTTCAAGGACCAGTGTGGGATTTTTATATTATTTAGAACTAATATGTCGAATCCTTAATTTTTCAAAAAATGAATTTGGGGTTTCACTCTCATCAAACCCAATTTTCTAATACATTCTGTACCTTTTTTTTTTCTAGGAGTTCAATGTATCGATTGAGTACTATTGGGCTCCATTCATTGTGGAATCCATTTCAGATCATGCAACAAACCATACGGTACATAAACGAATGGTGAGGCTTGACTCCATAGCTAACCATGGCAAACATTGGAAAGGAGTGGACATTTTGGTGTTCGAGAGTTATGTTTGGTGGATGCACAAACCTTTGATCAATGCTACGTGAGTATCCAAATGCTAAATGTAATTGAATGTTCATGGCACTAGTTGCATTTTATTGAGTTGGTTTAAAACATTGATTTTGTTTGTTTCAGATATGAATCGCCACACCATGTCAAAGAATATAATGTCACCACAGCATATAAGTTGGCTTTGGAAACATGGGCAAATTGGTTAGAATCAAACATCAAACCGCTAACTCAAAAGGTCTTTTTCATGAGTATGTCTCCAACACATCTGTGGTGAGTTCTCAATCTTTTATCTCTGCAAAGATTGTGCAGTTTAGATTATCGTCTTTTGGTTGAGTTTGATACTTGAATTAAAATCTCATGATTGATATATAAAAGTTAAAAAACTTAGAGAAAAAAAAAAAGATAAATTTGTTGACCTTTAAAATAATTTAAATATAAATTTATGATTAGATCAGAGTAAAACTATTTTACCTAATAGGACATAAGCATTAAACTCAAAGACTTATCATAGATCACAATGTGATTAAGTAATAATAACCCTTATCCGTACATGTATTATTTATTGTTTGATTTTTCCACGATATATGGCTTTGTTCTTGAGTGCTTCAAACTTAAAAAAAAAAAGTTGCAATTTTTACTTGCCTGTTTGGTTTAAGAAAATGTATTGTTTTCAATAAATGATTACAAAAATATACATTATTTTGTTTCTTTTTAGATTTGCATAATAGTGTAAATCGAAAAAAAAAAAAAAAACACCGTTTTCTATAATAATAACCCTTATCCGTACATGTATTGTTTATTGTTTGATTTTTCCACGATATATGGCTTTGTTCTTGAGTGCTTCAAACTTTAAAAAAAAAAAAGTTACAAAAATGACAACTGATTTTCATTATTCAGGAGCTGGGAATGGAAACCTGGAAGTAATGAAAACTGCTTCAATGAGTCATACCCAATCCAAGGTCCATACTGGGGCACTGGCTCAAATCTTGAGATTATGCAGATAATACATGATGCACTACGTTTACTGAAAATAGATGTCACCCTTTTGAACATCACCCAATTATCAGAATACAGAAAAGATGCTCACACATCAGTTTACGGGGAGAGAAAGGGAAAGCTCTTGACAAAAAAACAGAGAGCCAACCCAAAAGATTTTGCAGATTGTATTCACTGGTGCCTACCTGGAGTCCCTGATGCATGGAATGAAATCCTATATGCATATCTGTTAAAGGGTTATCAAAACTTCTCTTGAAATGGGCAAAAAACCATGACATGGCACAAGCTCATAGTTTTTCATCAGTTGATCATTGTAGGTTTAATTGCAAATTTTATCGCTCAATTTTCATTATTTTATAAATTTTACCACCCAAATTTTATTGTCGCAAATTTTACCACTCTAAATTTTCAATTTTTGTACATTTTACTACTAATGAAAGATGGATGATTGACTTTTTACATTGGTTTTAACCGGAATCAATGTAGAAAGTCAATTTTTTATATTGATTACCTACAATCAATGTACAAAAACTTAGAAAAGTGACTTTTTATATCATTTTGTCACCAATGTGAAGGTATATACAGAAATCGAAAATGTAGATGGTAAAATTTGCAAAATGTTAAAAGTTGGATGGTAAAATTCATGAAAAAAAATAAAATCCACAAAAATATGAAAGTTGGATGGTAAAATTTATAAAAATAAAACTTGAGTGGCAAAGTTGGCAAACTTAAACCATCATTGTAGTCCAAAACTTTTTGTAACTCAAAACAGAAGTAGATTAACTAAATATTAATATGAAGTAGAAACCATTTATATGCCAAGGAAAACATTTTTCAGGTATGCAGCTTGAGAAAGGAAAGGAAGAAAAGAAAAGGAACTTTTCAAAGAACCAATGCCTCATTGACAATTATGATCATAAATCATTTATTATTAGCATTTCTTCATGGAAACCTAAACAACGTAATTTTCAGTCTGCCAGTCTGCCACCTTCAACGAGTATAATGTAAAATAAAAGAGCCAACACAATCGGTCCATCGTTCTTTACATGCAGCCTAATTGTACTTACAGCAGCTCCCACTCAGTTTCAGAAGCACGCTGAACTTGCACATTCTTCGAGTCCATGTACGTTCTGGAGATAAATGGCAATGAAGTTTGTGAAAATCCTTGTTTTGGCTCAATATCGGTGTCTCCATACCATATTGCTAGCTGTTCATACTCCTTTGATAACCTCTTCTTTGAAGAAAATGCATCCAGAATTCTTTTCTGTTGCAAGAAAGAAGCTAATAATGGTAAATGCAATATTTCTTAATTTTCCTAAAAGCATAACTTATTTTATATAAAACACAACGAATCAATGGATTTATATCAAGGCAACAACATTTTCTTCTATAACAAAAAATAACTAGCTTCTATAGAGTAGCAGCATTGTTAGTTGATAAGTTTCAAATTGTTCTAACTTCTAAGTTCTAACCATAAAACACATAAAAATAGAATATCTACTTGTGTAATTACTTTATTCATTGAAATACATTTAGAGAGGACAAGTAGAGAACCTTATATGATCTAAGCTTTTGGGCTCTACAAGAGACTGCATAGAGTTCACTATCGTCCACAAATACACAGTTTTCCTCAAGCTTTGGATCATCATTCAAATCAATGTCTTCCAAACTGGATTCAACAGAGCTGAACAGTGATTTATCTGAACAAGCGAAAGACACATTAAAGAGATGATGATAATACACTTAAATAAATCATGAAAGCATCATTAATTGTAAGCTTCATAAGTAAAATTCTCTGTTCCTATTAGATATTTTTCTCTCCTCTTGTACAGGACCAATTTCTTATTTTACCTCATTTTATTTGAATTTTACCCATAAAATAAAATAGACAGGTATGCATGTGGATAAACACGATGTACATGGGCGTGATTAAGATAGACATGACCGCCAACAATAAACAAAAACACGAAAGAAGTTGAAAGAACATCACGGAAAAAACAAATTTTAAGTAAACACACTCTTGAAAACATTTCACTTATCAAAAACTAAAGGCTTCCAATTTCCTAAAGTGCTTTTGTGTTTGGGATTGCAAAATTACCTTATCTAATAATGCAATGTTGCTAACAATCCAATCTTTAAACATGAAAACTGTAGGCAATTGACAAGCCTTTGAACCTAAGACCTAAGTTCCTAACGAACATTACCAATGAGAATCCGAAAGAGAGAATACAAACTCGAACAAAATATTGGTAACTGGCCATTAATAAAACCTAACTGCTTTCTCCAGTATTCAACATCAGACTAGCAAAAGCAGCAAATTTCACACAGTTAATACAGCACAGATAGCTATGACTGTGCATAAGCATAACACAAAGCCAACAGCTCACATAGTGAAGCAAGACATTGAGATGAGTTTTTCTTTAAATACTTTATCAGGAGTTAAAAATGTTTTAGTCAATATAATATTTTATACAATCATTTAGTCAATTTAACTTTTTAGTGTAGGAACACATCTGCCATGTCTGATTCTTGATGAATTATAAGAAGTCATTATTGCATTTATCAAGGAATATACAACAAACGAAACAAAAAGTTGTCATGAATGGAAATTTGAAAATACCAACCATTTGATTCCAGAGATTGGCAGTAGCCAGAGAAAGCAAGTCCATCCTGGGATTCCATGATTTGACGAGCTACATGGGGGGATGATTCACAACATATATGCATCATGGAACTATCTGAAATACACAGAGTAGCATCACCTGAATTGTTTTTGCAAGATTCAATTTCCAAGGGGTAGCTTCCGAGTGACTTTGAATATAGACTGTCAGAAGTTATGAAGTTTCTGGAGCATAAAGGTTCTGTCATTGTGATAATAGGTCTTTCGCTTGACACAGAAGCATCAGGTGAAACTTCAGCTAGTATGTCATGGGTATCCTCATCAACAGCATCAGATGATTCACTGAACAAGGAAACTTTAATTGATTCTTCCCCGTCAAGAGACTGGGAACTCAACACTTCTGAGGTGGATGAATTCATAGCATTTTTTTCAACAACCAAACATGAGTTTTGTTCCACAGTCACATCTATGTTATCCTTTTTTGCGATTGAATCTTCACACCCGCTGTCAGAAGAATCAGAATAAGATTCACTGTGTATAGGGAATTCAAGGGATTCTTTCTCTCTAAGAGACATCAAGTTCATCGATTTAGGCACAGACTCAACAGAAACCTCTTCAATGCTTGTATTCAACTTTTCTTTCTTAGCCCCGGAAGTTTCTCTTGAATCATCACCGACCTCTTCCTGAGTTATGTAAGAATCTTCCACCTCCAGGGAATCTGAACAAGTTTCATCAATAAGTTTGTGCTTGATAGGAACACCAACTTGCTGATTGTTAGCAATATCAATGGCACTAGATTCCTGTAATGACTTGATAACATTATTGGTGGGATTTTCCTCATCCCTTTTTTTATTATTATCTTTATGACCAACAACTGACTCAACTGGAAAGCCAATATTATTTGTCAAAGCCACTGAATGAGATTCATATTTTGAATCAGCCGAGGTAGGAAAAGGAAGTAGCTCATGTACAACTCCAGAATAGAACTTTTTCACACTGTCTCCAACATTTTGGACCTGATTCTCAAGATATTTAACTGCATCCTGAATACAACCAATAAAGAGAAAATAACAACAGCACTTAAAGATTGTAATGTAATCAACCTCAAACATGCAATATACCAGTAAAAGAAACTGAGAAAAAATCAAAGCAACAATTGGAATACTGTAATCTGTAAAGAAAAGTTCAATTCAAGCAAAAGGAAATTCTTTAAAACACCCCCTGGTTCAGAATGCTTTAACTAAAGAATAATTGAAAAGCAATCATTTCAAAATCCTATAAGAATTGATAGATTGATTACACTTTTACAAATCCTCAAATATAACCACAATATTTGCAAAGAATTGAATTCTTAATAATATTGTTACCATTTCCAAAAAAGGTTCATACAAGAATTATGTAAATGAAAAGTAAGACAAAGGAAAGGAGGGAAGCAAGAAAAAAAAAAGGAAAAGAAAAGAAAAATAGCAAAGCAAAAATGAAATAGTACCTGGCCTACAATATCATCCACCTCCTGACACACTGCTTCAAACTTCTGGTAAATATTCCCCACCCATTTAATATGTTGAATCTTCAAATCCATTATGAACTTGTAACACTGTGCCAAGACTAGAGCTTTGAATCCTCAGGTTCTTGAAAATGGCATTTCAGTTCTAGATAAAGCTGCAACAACAGCAGAAGAAGGAACTCACACTTAATAAAAAAAAACACTCAAAAAATTAGGTATAAGACAAACAAAACTATCTTTCACAATATATACACATATTAAATGGTGCACCTTAAGCTTTAGTACTACTATCATAAGAAAATGGAATCAATCCCACACATCCAAAATTCAATTCAATGATATTAAGTACATAACTAGCACTACAAGTTTACCCTAAAAAGTCAATTCCCTCAATCGTTTCACTTAGCAATCAAAAAAATCCCAAGGCTTACATCATATCTTTTATAAAAGCCAATTAAGCAAGTACAAACACAATTCCTCCTAACTTCAAGTTTGCATGAAAACTTTTATGGCTTTTTCTACCATATAAACATAAACTTCTCGAATCAAGCTTAATTTAATTTTGAAGTCACTAATAAAATCCTACCCTCAACACTCCTATCCATAAAGTTGATGACTAATCTCTGACGGAAAGCTGGAAAATCTTGCCTGACTACCTTGATCTTTAGTAGTCTCTCCTCTCAATAACGCTTTCTCATCTACAAAGCTCCAACCCAAAAAGTACTTTCCTTCTTGATGTAATAATAATAATAATAATAATAATAATAATAATAATAACAACAACAACAACAAAATAATAATAATACTTCAGAACATGCCAAACTCCCTCTATCTTTACATTATGGTGATGGAGGCATCAGAACCAATATAGTAATAATAAACAAGTTCAAAAATGTTCAAAAAATGTTCAGTACATGCATATATTCTCACTATGCAGCACAAGGATGATCAAAATATGCAGAGGTGAGTGCAGAACACTCATTGACAAGAAAGACAAAAAATGATAAGTGAAAGATGAAAACTTTAACCCACCCAGAAAAGCCGTGATCAGTTTTCAATGGAAACCGGTATATGGGTCGTGATCAAAGAAGAATATATATGGCCACAACCGAATTGAGGTGAATTATGGGATACGAAGCAAACAGAGAAACGGTGATCATCGACCGGCAACGTGGATAGCCAGTTAAAGGCCAAGCACAATTGAGAGAAGCAGGGAAAGGTGAAACTGTAAAAGGGTTATGAATTTGAGGATGAAGAGGAGTAGAATCAAGAGGGTTTTGAGAAACAAAGAAACCTTCAATCTAATGAATTTTTTATTGTTATTATTATAACCAACGGAGGACGTTCTTTTCAAGATAGAATGCTATATTTTTGGAAATATTCTGTTTAGTATTATCATAACTTCATGAGTATACTTAGTTAATATTTAGTAATTTTAGAAAATATTTAATTTGAAATGTGAAAAAATAAAAGGGGAAATATATAGAAAAATAATTTGAAAATCCTCTGTACCTATAGATTTTTTTAGACAGCTCTGTATAGATTAGTGACTTTTTTACGAAAATATACTAAAAACCAAAAAAAAAACAACTACACAATTAAACCATGTTCCAAATTATTTAACTGAATGACCCAAATTACTGTTTGCTCTGTGAAATCTGTTGCCACAAACCGATTACATACTTGTAAATATTTTTTTGTTTTTAACATTTGCCTATGAGAATCGGTTGGCCCAGACGGATTTCTCAACAAGTTTGTTTTTAAATTTCTGTTTTCTGTTTTTTTCTTTATTTTTAAAATAGTTTCATTATTTAATTTAAATTTAAGTCTTAAAATGTTAAAAATATTTTTGGAAATGGTAGTTAATTTGTTTTAAAATATTTAAATTTAAGTCTTAAAATGTTAACAATATTAATACAAAGAATTGAATTCTTAATAATATTTTTGTTTTAAATATTTTTGTTAACACCGTTTTATTAATATTTTTGTTTTAAAATATTAATAAAACGGTTTTAAATATTAACTAAGTTAATAATATTTTAAAACGGCAGAGCTAATATTTTTGTTAACAATATTTTAAAACAAAAATATTAACTAACATTTTATTGTTTTTGTTAACACCGTTTTATTAATATTTTTGTTTTAAAATGTTAGTTAATTTGTTTTAAAATGGTTAATTTAAATTAAATTTTTGTAAAGAATTTTTTTTTAAAATAGTTAAAATATAGTACACTAAAAATAAATAAATAACGTAATATAATATTAATATTAACTTTAATCAAAATAAATTATAAACAGTATGATGAAAATTACAAAGAACATGTTTTAACATTAAGTTAATGTTGTTGGCTTGTATTTGTGCGTTTATCATAATTTCTGGATATTTGTTTTTTAATGACGTAGAATTAAATAAATTAATGTGTATGGTAGTACATTATTTTTCAAACCAAAAATTCTATATATGAATAATTGAAAAACCGCTAAAACTTACCATAATATATAAAAAAAAAAAAACTTTAAACAACTTCAAAAACTTTAAATACTTAAAATTTAATTTAAATTAACTATTTTTTAAAATTAATTAATTAACATTTTAAAACAAAAATAATTAATAAACTATTTTAATTATGATTTAAATATAAATTAAATAATTAAAATATTTAAAAATAAAGCATAAACAAAAAATTAAAAAAAACTTTTTGAAAAATCAGTTTTGGGACAACATTTTCGCATGCAAATTTTAAAAAGAAAGAAAATATCTGCAAGAGAAATTGATTTTTGGCCATCCGATTTATCTAAGCAAACCGTAATTTGGGTCATCAATGTAAATAATTTGGAACTAGATTTAGTTGGGTAATTTTTTTCATTTTTGGTTTTATTCCGTAAAAAAGTCATAGATTAGTAGAATATAGCTTCATTTTTTCACTCTCCCACATTTGATTTATTTTTTATTTCTTCGCTTTCTTTTGAATGCTCACACTACCCTTCTATACAAATACTTAAAACTTCTGTTATTCTCTTTTATCTTTTGATTTAAATTTTTTTCAACTCTTACTCAATTACTTCATCCCTTCTTTGATAAACTATTCTGTTACTCTCATTTCCGATTTCTTGGAGTTAAATTATTTTAATATCTTTATGTCTTTTATCTTGCATACGGATAATAAAAATTCTCTCTTTTTTTTCTTCCTTTTTACTTAGCACTTCAGTTTTTTTCTCCGATTTCATGGAAACAGATTATTGTTCATCTGTTTGGTTTAGAAGCCGTTAATTGACTTAACTCATTTTTACTTTCATTATTTTCTAATATATAATTTTATTATTTGTTTTAAAAAATTAAATATTTTTATTATTAATTTGATTAATTTAAAATATTAATTTTATTATTTATATTTTTAATATGAATATTTTTACAGTCACATATTTTTTATTGAATTTAATTATTTTAATTTATAATGTTGATAATTGTTATGTTTAGTTATTTAATATTTTTTGTAAATAAATTTATTATTTCTTTTACTTTTATTATAACCAAAAATTCTAGATGTCTTCTCTCTGTGTATAAATGCCCAAGTCTATATGTTTTCTTAGGCATCACTCTCCCTTAAATTGGGACGCAAGCCATTATCATCTATGTCTTTGTATTTTATGAATATCTATTTTAAGATTTCAAATATCATTAGTTCTAACTTAAATTTGAATACTTTTAAAAAAGAAAATATCAATAATTAAAAATAAAAATATATAACATACATTATTTATTGTAGATCTAAAATATAATTTACATGTTAAAAAACATTTATTATATATTTAAAATATAATATAATTTATAACTTTAAAAATACCAATTTATTATAAATTATAAATTTTAGTAATGCAAAATAAACATTTATTATGTACAATGCACGCATAGGCATAGGTTGTGTGTTTAGGTGAGAGAAGGTCCATATTAAGTGCAACATGATAAGGCATTTTGAGGGATGTTTGGGTAAGTATGTATGATTTTTTGCAATTGAAAGAAATATGGCCATCCATATATTGGACACAACATATGAAAGCACAAAAATGCAATTGCAATGGACATAATTTCCATTGGACAATAAGTCCTTTGGATGAAGTTCCTATTGGATGCAAATATAACAAGCAATATTCACTGCCTTATCCCAAAAGTGTTGAAGAGATTAGTAATCATTTAATATGGTTCTAGTCATTTCTTTCAATGACATGTTCTTTTTCTCAACTACATCATCTTGTTGTAGTGTTCATGGTGTAGACAAGTTGGGGAAAATTCCATTCTCATTACAACACCTATGAAAAATTTTATTTTCAAACTCTCATTCATGGTCACTTTCCATTGAAGTAATACATACTCCTTTTTTCATTTTGAACATGTTTACAAAAGTTATAGAAGATCTTTAGTGACTCATCATTGTGAGTTAAGAACATAACTCATGTCCATCTAGTGTAATCATCATCAACAAGAAGTCCATATCTTTTAACACTAACAAAGGTTGTTCTAGTTGGATCAAACAAATCAATGTGTAGAAGTTTTAGAGGTATAGAAATGGTGTTAAATCAAAAATACATCTATGTCTTAAAACAAATCAAGACTCCTAATAATTTTGATTAGATGTAAATAAATACAAATATTAAAAGATGTGTCTGATGTGTTATCAGATTATGCTATGTGAGTCAGTGTCTAATTGTTCAGACGGTTGCAAGCTTAAGCCATCATCTGATACAAAATTTAAGAGTGACATTTAATACTTTGTGTCTAGATTCATTTTGCAGAAACGTTTTCCTAGGATTTTTTGAAATCCTATGAAGAATAAATGAAGCCCAAGATTTGAAAGTATTGATCTCCATCAAAATGTGTGCTTTGATGTGCAGACTTTCTCTGACGAATGAGAAGTGACGAATAAATGAAGTGACTTTTCTGACGAATGAGAAGTGACTTTGGGATGGGTGACCTTCCAGGAAGTTTCTCGGAAAGTGTGTGAATGAGGAGAAAGTATCCTAAAACGTCTTGCGTTGGTTTGTGGGATCAATCATTGATTCTGGAAACAGGTAGAGCTAATTTTCGAGGTCTTGGAAACCAACAAGAATGTTGAGTGAAGTGACACCATGTGAAGTATCGTAGAGTGCAAGCCATCGAGAAGTCGACAATCAAGGATGTTACACTACCCAAGTATTATCAAAAAGTCTTCTCAGGCTTCACCTGAGTATTCTTTAAGTCTTTGCAAGCTCTACCAAGTATTCTTTCAAAAAATTATATTCATGCTTCACCCTAGTATTATCTAGGTCTCTACAGGCACTACGAAAGTATTGTTTCAAAGATCTTTTCCAAGCTCACCCTCACTAGCACTTGTTGTTGGACACACACAACTACCTGTTGTGTTCCCACTTAACTTCAGAAGCAACAATTCCTTGACTACTCTCTTGAGTTCTTTCCCTTTAAACCTTAGGGGTGGAAAAATACTCTTTCCAATTTGGCTCTATTGGCTCCACATAAAGTGTTTTGGCTAAGGAAGTTCCTTTGGCTAGAGAGTTTGTCAACCTTGACCTTTACCTTCTACTTTGGCAACCATTCCTTGCAAGTTGCTCCTTTGAATTTGATAAATTTATAGACTTGATCAAGAGCTAACCATTGGAGGTTGAATTTGATTTTCAAATGTTGCATGAGTTATCGATGTTCTTATAGCTAGCCATTCTGCTTTGATTCAACCTCTCTCACACAACTCTTTTGAGTTGTCTTCTTCATCTTTGTTCTTGCTCCATTGTTAGTCAACTTGCACATTGTATTTGTTGAGATAGATCTATTAGGGATAGTTATTGTCCTTAGTGGCTTCCTCGTGATTTCAAATTTCTTATCATGGATTTTTTTGGAGTTGTTTTTGCAACATGTCTTTTGTAGATGCATTGGTACTGCAATGCAATGTGCTACAATCTCTATTCTACTTGGTTATTATTTCTTTGACTAGGACAATTGTCTCATTTGAGTTCCTATAACTTAGACTTTGTCAAGGATCACAAAGAGCATCAACTTCATAACAGTGTTGTCCAAGCACTGATGCATTCTTGACTGGTGTGTGCTTTTGGAGTGTAAGACATGTATGCTATCAGGTTCTAACTACAATGCAACTTTTAATGATCCTTAAGCCATGTGTAGCTTTTGATATCTACCCCTTGGCACAAGTTATCCTCATCATTGAAATACAATAAATCACACTAGAATAGGTGCTTAAATAGTGTGTTAGATAAACTTTTTAAAACCTTTTGCAATGAAAGTGATTGATAAACAACATAGTTTATAGAGACTATCCTCCATTGACAAAACTATTTTCTTAAGAAGAAATGAAATGTCATCTATTGGTTTTTAAAAAGCAATTTTAATGTAAAAACTCGTGTGCAAGGATGTATCAATAATATGCTTTGGAAATATTATGAAAAGCTAGAGGAGAGTAGTAGAAACACTTAGTTTTATACTGGTTCACTTAACATGAGTTACATTCAGTTCTCGTTTACCAACTAGTAAAGGGTTCTACTAATCAAATTTACTTACAACAAGTATTTTATCTTGTCACTCCTGGTTTACAAGTATTCTCTAAGCCACTACTGGCACAACCCTAAAACTTCCCCTAAATCTAAGAGCACCCAAGTATTATTTAGTCACTCCTAGTTTTCACAAACAATAGTTTGAAAATAGAATCAAATATTCTAACACTCACAAAGTGTGTTTATAATGAAGGTCCTAATCTCAGAACATAACTTTGTTAGACAAAGAATAAACTTTATAAGCTCAGTGTTTTTCTCAAAAATGATATTTTTTTTGTTTCTCGTTTGAATATATGATATCACCACTTTTCTCTACTTGTTTTTTTTTTTTGTGTGAGGCCTTGATGCATTCTTTATATTAAGAGATGAGTAAACCAATGAAGGATATTGAGCATTTGAAATATGACTATTGTCGATCTTTGATTTTTTGTTTTCAGCTAATGGCAAATGATGTGCGTCTGGACTAATTCTTGATCAATACTTTCTAAATTTGTCTTTCATATATCATATAAAAGGAAGTATAATATAGCTTATCAGATATATTCCTTTTAATAAGATCATTTTATTATAGCACAAATGGATTTTACTTTAATAAAGACGGATACTAAGATGTATGTTTGGATTGATTGGACGATAGCCAATTTATGGAGAACAAGTATGTGTTATACCGGTGGACAAGTTATGAAAAAATAGTGTAGATCTTACCTCGTGTTGCTTCCACGAATTAATCTTGTATACTTACACTTAAACAATTTGCTAACATAAAGTTATATCTTTGTTTTCATCAAAACCTTAAGAGATGAGTGGATCACCCAGTGATGGATTGTCCAATTCTTACAAACATCATGCTTTTTATCATATAAAATGTTTAATATCTAAACTTTGACTAGGAAAACATGATTGTCTTTCCAACTTCTAAATAACTCTCCTTCTAGTAGTCCTATTTCTGATTGCAAAATCTATCATGGAAAACTTCCATTGGAGGCATGTGCTTCACACATACGTTATGCTTCTGAATATGTATTGTCTTAATAAAGAATGCTCAAAGCAAGCATTCGTAGCTAAGTTAATTCACTTTTATTTTGCTTCATAGTGGTTTATCATCATTAAAAGATTAGCTTCTTGAAGGACTTTGTTTCAACATACCTATCTTACCTACTCCAGCTATCTTGCCTTTTTTATTCCCTCTGAAAGCAACTAACCCACCATTCATTATATGCATGTGTTGGAAGATTGACCTTTGTCTTATCATGTTTCATGAGCATCCACTTTCTAGATACCACAATTGGAGTTTTTTCCTATTGTTAAGTACATTTACAATAGGAATAATTTTCTTTAGATACCCAAATGGACTTGGGTCTTTTCTTGTTAAAAGAGGTCTTGGATAAACTTCTTTTAGGCATGTGTTTGCATTTAAACGTTGCATGTCCAAGTTTTCCACAGAAATATCATACATTGTAGGACTCATTATGAACAAATCTCTTTCCTCTATAAACATGACCATATTTGTCAAAAGGATTTATGTTGTATTTCAAAAACTTGTTGAGATGTTTGTATCCTTCAACAACTTTAGAAAGATTCTTTTTTAGAGATTAAATCTCCCTATGAAGTTGTATAACATCAACAGGTTGATCCTTTAAAGAGAATTAATTTTCTTTCTTTGAAAGTTCTTTCTTTAAGTTTTTTATTTCTCTTTCAAGTTTCAATATCTTAATTGGATTTTCATCCAATTTATATTATTTGAACAAAGGCTTAAAAGATTCATTTTCTAACCAGAGATCATGTTTTTATTTCTTTAAAACTTCATGCTCTTTGGTTAGTGTAGAAAAAAAATTTTAAAACTTTTATAAGCTTTCAAATTTAAGGATGAGTTAGAAAAAATTTCTTGATAAGCATTCTATAAATAAGACAAATTAGAGAAATCTACCTCATCTTCATCTTGGTCATCTTCTAAGAATTCTAAATTAGTGTCAACCATCAACATACATTGGCTTCTTCATCACCTTCCTCCTTTGAGGACATTGTTGCCATGTCTTCCCATGTTGACATAAGACCTTTCTTTTTCTTCATGAAGAAGGGCTTATTTTTCTTCTCTTTTGTCTTTTCAAGCTCAGGGCACTCAAACATGAAGGGTTTAGGTTTCTTACATTCATAACAAATCATTGGACTATGGTCTTTGTCTTTTTCCTTTAAAAAATATTTGTGATTTCTCCAACGAGAGTCATCTTTCTTTATCCACATTTGTATGAATCTTCCTTGAGATGAAAAAGGTTCCATTTTCTTTTGAATCATCTCATTCACTCTACTCATCAGAGGATTCATCCACTACGAGAGCTTTGGACAAATAAGCTTTTTTTACCTTCTAGATGTTAAGAGCAAGAGATTTTTATCTCTTTGTTCCTTCATCATGTTGTAGTTTTATCTCATAGGCTTTTAGAATGATAATAAGCTCTTCCAGGCATAGGTTATCTAGGTTTTTGGGTGCCCTTAAGGCTATAACCTACGGTCTCCATCATCTATGCAAAATTCTCATGATTTTGTCAATATAATCAAAGTTATCATAATGTCTACGTAGATATATGAGCTCATCTAGTATGGTCTGAAATTGTTCGAACATACATTGCATGTTTTCATTTTTGTCCATGTTAAACATCTTGTATTGTCTAACATGAAAAATGATTTTGTTACATTTTACCTCAATGGAACCCTTATATGTTAACAAAAGAGTGTCCCATATTTTATTGGTACTTGTGAAAATAGGCATCGTTGTCTATTCTTCTTCATACAAAGCACATATAATGGCATTGCGAGATTTTGAATTTAGCAAGTATCTTTGCTTCTGTTGATCAATTCATTTGCTATGAGATATTTTGTTTAGTTCTACATCGTAAAGTATGTGGTTGTCCTTCTCCACTAAATCCCATATGATAATGTGACATGGCTCAAAAAACAACTATTTGTTGTTTCCAGCGGTCATACTTGACACCTTTGAAATGTGGTGGTGTGTTCACAACTTGACCTTTGATTTCCATCTTTTCTTCAAAATCTTTGTTCCTTTGTAGTGCTAAGTACTCAACCTCAAGAGACCAAGCTCTAGTACCAAATGCAATAAGCAAAACACACTACATGTGTGGGTTGAATGGTGTATTTGTGACGAAGAAAACTTTTTTGAATTTTTTTTCAAAAAGACAAGTTTCAAAACTAAGTTCGAAATCATTTCGTCCAAGATGAAAACATGAGGGATAAAACAATGTTAAAAAGAAAGAATACTTGTTTTCATATCAATTCACTCGATATGAGTTATGTACAATTATCTTTCAACCTAAGAAGGATTTCACTAATGAAAATTGATTACAACAAGTATTCTTCATTGACAATTTTGGCTACAACAGGTATTATCAAGGCCACTTTTGGCACAACACCAATATCCCCATGAGATTGATACATCTAAGTATTTTAAATTACAAAGTCATTCTTGGATTTATCTAATAGGAAAGGTTTGAAATATTACAAGTGATCAACACACAGTAAAGATATGAAATTACAACACAAATGAAAAACATTGATCTTTGTATCATAGTGTTTTGTCCAATGAATTTTCAGCTATGTATCAGAGTGTTACTATTTTATTGATTTTCAGAATTTCACTTGTATGCTTGATAGTCTCACACATCTTCAAAGCTTCAATCTTGCAATATACTTGAAATATGAGAGGTGACTGTTGTGAGTGTGAGAGCATGTTGAAATCTTCTCATTTGGAAACATGGCATGTGTTGCTTTTGACATGTCCATTTCTATTGAGGAAAGAGAAATGAAAGGTATTGTCTTTTTTTTAGTAGTGTTTCCTTGTCTCCACTACTTGTATGAAAGCATATCGAATCAAAGCATATTCTATTAGTGATCATGCTTACACTACCTTGTTACAAATACTTGAAATTCAAATGTTAAGGCAATTCAAAAAGGTAAAGGGAATATAAGAGCATATGAAACTTTTCGAAGCAAACCATCATAGATAAGAAAGCATCTACAAGTACACCTTTTTGGACGAAGAAAACTTAAATATAAGTAGAAATAATAGTGTAGTTTTCCTCAACCAAGATGGATGAAACAAGAACAATACATTGAATGTTGGGTTTTCAAGTAGAAGCTTTGGATGCAATTCACTTATAAGCATGTTAGAGGCTATGTGTTGTTTGAAAACATTGGATTGAGTCCATTTTTTGTGTATTGGATGCATCTTCAATTAAAACAATTTTGGCATCTAAGTTAAGAGATATTTTACCTATAGCATCATTGGATGCAAGTAAACTTGTACAACGATCAACAAATTTCATTAGTCCATCAAACTTTATTATCATCATCATCAAAACTATGAGATTTTGATGTGTTAGACATCTTTCTCATCTTTAGTTTTAACATCAAAGCCTTAACCAGTTGTGCATCATCCTTTGAACTTAGGAGTTTCCTCAAGTTTCTCACCTAGCACAATAGGTTTCCTCCATGTTGCATAAGGAGCCCCAACATTTGGGATGAACATGATGCTAATAATGAAGAGTTAGATATTCATCTTTAATGCATTTTTAAGTGGAGATACATATGATTATATTTAGTCTTGGTAGGCTTGTAGATCCAAACATCATTTCTAGGTTTGAAACTTCTTATAGTGGGACGATATAGGCAGATAAGGTCATTCGATATTGTACAATAGATTAGTTTCCATTCATAAGGGTGATTAAAAGGCTCATAGTATAAAGTTCACTTTTTGTCCTTGGGATCAACATATCTTGAGACATAATTCATCATAGATTCAACAAATAAGATGCTTTATCCATAATCTTTATATAAGTTAGAAGAAAACAAAAAAGAAATGAGGTTAGTTTGCATTTTATAAATTTTTGCATTTTTTTTCCTTAAGAAGGTATTTCATCTTGAAATATTATAATGATGTTTCAACATTATATTTTGAGTTCAACTAAAAATTGTTTACTAGTTGAATTTTATAAACTTATTATAAAGAGCATAGAAAGACAAAAATACAAAAGGATTTTATATCTATCGTTTAAAACTAAGACTATTTTATTCCTTTGTATCCCACCAAAAAAAAAATACAAATGTTCTGTTTGATTCATTAAAATTATGGTATTAAACAAGATAAGAAAAATAATGCACGACAAAGATACAAATTATAGGATTTTTTATCATATACATTGTTTGACGAATAATGAACAACACAAATAAAAATAACATAAAATTTACTAAAATACCTAATATTAATTATCTTAATATAATTTATATGAAATTGAATGTGTTTATCAAAATAAAAAAAGAAATTAAAATAAAAAATGGTGTTTCTTTTTAAGATGATTACAATGATTAGTTTTTATTTTAGTTAGGGAGTTGCTAGGTGCACCCAACATTATTAAAAAATCTCACAACTGCCCCTGCCTTCTTTTCTTTTGCGGATCAAGTTGATCCGCAAAAGACTTACGGATCAAGTTGATTCGCAAAAGACTATATTTTTTATATTTTAACCTTTATTTCTTTAAATTTGAATAATAATTATTTTAACCAATTTTCATTATATTTAAACCAATTAGTTACTTCCATAATAAATTTAAACCAAATTATTTAAACCAATTTTCATTAATAATTTCGACGAATTTCAAATGAATTTCGAATCAAGTAATTTAAAAATAACATTTAAGCGTTAACACTAATATTATAAACTAATATTATTAACCAAAATAACTTAAAATATACAAAATTTTCAGTCAAATACATCGTCCAAAACTGATAATATCTAAAGTGTGAATAAACTATTGTTGATATGTGCGCCGCCTACGTCGAGACCTCACATACACATTGTCGTCTTCTGTGACACCCCTGGCAATCTTGAGGCATTTTAGGATGACCTCATGTGTCGATGTGCCTAGCGTGACTTCATTTAGGGTGAGATGATGCTCCAACGTCTTAGCGATCGCATGGCAAGCCTCCTGTTAAATAGAAAACAAACGAATTATACAAATTAGTGTTAAAATAATTGAAGTAAATGACATACATCTAACCAAATAGTAACACTTATCATTGCATGTCTAGCCTCGTCCACATCAGAACTGACAAGTGTCGATGTTGCTGCTGCCTTTGGGACCTGAGGGATATGTGGCTCTCGCGGAGGATCTGATGTTTGTGTCACGATCATGAATGGATGCGAAATGTTGAAGAACCAATCGATGTAGTCGACCGCACACTGACCTGGCACAAGACACATCTCACTTGCTGCCACAAGATGGTCTGAGTAGTGCGTCCACCTATCGTCTACGTCATCAAATGACACCCATGAATTGTCAGGGTGTGCAGGAATGCTCTGGACGTAGTAGAACTGGCGCATAACCCTCTCCAATCTGTACCTGACAGCAACGGGCCCCTAGCGGAGCTGTCCTAAAAAACATGAAATCAGATGAAAGTCCTGAACTGGACGGTGCTCCCCATATGGCATCCAACAGACATCTGGAATCCTGAGACGATCCAGACGCGACCTGTACATCGCTGTAAATATCTTCTTGACAGTCTTCTTCGTGGCAATCCAACGACACGCATGTGGTGACACCTTGTCGTACTTTGGATCAGTGTTGCACTCTGCAACTGACGAAAAGTACTCATATATCCAACACTACAGAGGTTACATGAAAATCCTACAAATTTCAAATGAACGTCTAAAATAAAATACCCTCATTAAAACATTTTTGTAATTAACTTCTGAAAAAAATGTTAATTACTTGTAACAACGTGACGTAACCAACAACCTGTTAGCTGGTGCTGATACTATCATCATTAAGGTGATCGTACATATGCACAAGCCCAGCAACTCCCCATGCATACCGCCTAGTCTGAGTGAGGTCACGCAGGGCGTCTAAGAACACCACATGAACATGGGTTGCACACTTATTAGCAAAAAGAGTGCAACCCAGAAGATGTAGAAGATAAGCACAAGTTGCAGCTGTCCAGTGCTGGGTCTAACATCTTCGCTGATATATGTCTCGTAGCCAAGACAGGCGTACGTATGGTCCACAACACTGTCTTGTCTCGGCCATGGCTACCTCTAGTGAGACCATCAGTAACTCAACCAACATCAGCACCGCCTCGTCGATGCGCAGAGGCTGGAATGCATGCAAGTCACCTACGATTGGTAGATGAAGATATGTGACATCGTCCAACATGATGGTAACCTCCCCCACAGGAAGATGGAAAGTACTCGTCTCCCGGTGTCACCTCTCGACAAACGAGGATATAAGTTTCTGATCGTCGGTGTCTACTGAACACACGATCAAAGGACTTAATCATGTCCCAGCAACCATGTCCTCAATTGCAGGAACAGGCTTGCCTAATTTATGCACCTTCCTCCCATGGGAGGATAACTTCAACTCAGAACATTCCTAAATTGAAGTATAAAGGAACAGACAATTTATTAAAATAATATCTTAAAGTAACCAAAAACTCAATAAAAAAGAATACTTAACAGATAACTTAAATTGAATATTATAAACACCTCTTCGGACCATATGCTAGATGCAAAATTCTTAACATACTCCCTAAGCACTGATAGGTCCCTAGGTCCACCAGGAAATCCCTCAGCCTCATCTGCAGCAGCCTCTGCACCAGTGTCCTGTGCGTCAGCCTCTACACCGGTGTTCTGTGCGTCAGCATCTACCATCGGCTCATCGATAGCTACAGCAGGCTCAACCGCAGGTACGACAGGCAAGTCCCCAGGTACCACAGGCACTTCATCGGCAACAGTGACAAGTACTTGTTGCCTGCGCGCCGATGCGGTCGACCTTCGACGCTGGGGAGCACCGTCAAAATCATCACAATCCCCTCTCCCCCAGACCTCTGTCAACAACCCTACCTAAGGCATGGCCTAATCCTCTAGTCTTAACCATGTCTACCACAAATTCCATCACTAAACCACACAATTTCAAAGGGTGTTTTTCATTTTCCCTTCTCAAGGAGAAATTTAGAAATTTTATGTATGTGTGTGTATGGTTTCGGAAATTTGATTTGGTTTGGTTTGGTTTGGGAGAGGTTTTGAAAGTAGGGATTTTATATTTAAGGGGAAGGTTGGAGAAATTTGGTGCTTTGTGTTTGGGTTTGGACTTTCGAATGATTGACCAGTTTGAAGAAGACTTGGTAATGGAATCGTTAGGTTTGGAGGAGTATCTAAATATATGGTGGCGAGTAGGAAGGAATGAGTGACCAAAATGTTTTATTTGCCCAATACTTATTTGGATATAGTTCAATGTGTGTTTCTGAACATTATTTGGATATAGTTTTTGCCTAAATGTCACTCTCGACATATTTCTTTGCTCATTTTCTCATGTGCCTAATGGTTGGGTTCAGTCTTAACTATGATCTATCGTACAACAATTTCAAAAAGTCTATAACCAAGGTTTCAGTCACTACTTTTGGGTATCTACAATCACAATTGTGGATATATTTGCTACTTTTGTCTGCAATTTTCCGCAATACCAAGAATTGCAACAAAGTCTCAAACAACAACCACAATTTAAAACCTTGTTTTACTTGTTCCTTAAGAGAGGACATACTTTCAAATCATTATTTAACCAGATTATAGGCATGTTATTCATGCATGGGATATGAAGTAGCACAGTGAATAGAATGTACAACATATGATAATGCTCAAATATCAAAGATGTGTGGTAAAATAGAAGGGAACGGATTCACTCAAAGCTTAGGGAAATAACATTATATTAAACATGAAAAGGACTCCACTAGAAATAGAATGAGGGACTTAATCCCTTGCAACTTCAAGTAAAGAGCAAACAGTATTTGGAGAAAAAAAAAACATAGAAAAGACGCCACGCCACATGAAATATTGTATCAATTACAAACAAAACAACTAAAACAAGCCTCAAAACCAAACCAAATAGCATTTTCCAAATTCAATCGTACTCTACTTCAACCTAAAAGCCTCAAAACTAACCCTAAACACTAATAAAAACCATTTTTCATAAATTATAAATTTTTTAAAATTAAAATAAACATTTACGGATCAAGTTGATCCCCAAGAAGCATGCAGATCAAGTTGATCCACAAGAAGCATGCGGATCAAGTTGATTCGCATGAAGCTTGCGGATCAACTTGATCCGCACAAACTTCACAACCAAAAATGCTTGCGGATCAACTTGATCTGCACGAACTTCACAGTCAAAACGCTTGCGGATCAACTCTTTCCTACTGCATATCATCTCACTCCTAACCTACACCACCTACGAAAGACCTAAATCCCCATGCGGATCAATACTACCCTACGAAGTACACTACAATACCAGAAATGGAGCAGAAAGGAGAACGCACTTACCTCGACGTCGCCAACAACGGTGAACAGAAGAACGCGCAAGGTGAACAACACCATCACCACCTCGCCAACAATGGTGAAGAACCAACAACCACTCCGCCAAAAGCAAGAACGTCCAGTGGTCGCGGAAGCAAGAACACGCAAAAGGAAGAAGAGGAACTAAGTTCGCGAAAGAGAAAAGGAACTGCACAGCTCGCAGAAGAGAATAAGAACAGACGCAAAATGTACTGCTGGGTGTACAATATTTTTAAAATATAACTAGAGATATTTGGGTATTTTCACCTTAAGTATTGGGTACACCAGCAATAATGTTGAGTGCACCTATCAATACCCTTTTAGTTATTAAAGAGATAAAAATAAAAATATATCATTTTAATATTTTTTATGAGACAAAAAATTGTCCCATTTTTGTGATGCCCTCATTTTATTATTTTAGTTTATCTATTTTTTTTTTCAAATCAAGTGTGAAATAAAATATTTGTCATGTTCAATTTTTAATGAATCAAACAATTCCAAATTATTACAAGTATTATTTACCTCCTCAAGTATCTTGGAATTCACGTGTTTGACTTACACTCCCAATTATTCTTTAAAACACCTTTAAGCATATGTAACATCCTCAAGTACACTTATGACAAAAGGTTAAAAATAAAACCCACTGACTTTAACGTCTTAATAAAATAAAATTAATGTAGACACTCTAATATTTTGCCTAGGTTCATTGCATTCTCTCAATATTTTACATTATTTAAATAAAAAATACCAAGTAATTGGACACAACCAAAGGTTTAAGACTAAAAAGAAAATAATAGGGAGTACTTATGTAACAGATTCACTAGCAATTTCGAACAATTTTAACTATCCTGCTACCGAAAATTTACACTTGTATCATCTGCCATTCGAAGAGAGTAATAAACTTATGCCGGTTATAATACAAAACAAGTTGTGTAATTTTTCAAAAGATTTGTAGTAGCAAGGCCTATCACAAGCTTAATGCTTCTTAAGTATTGTTATGTTTACGCTAATGTGAAACATACAAGGGTAATTAACACAACCATACGTAACTTTTTCCGTCAAATCATTTTAATTTTATCATAAATGTGGCTGTACTCTCATTAATTCTCTTAATGTCTTGTAACATATTAAGAAAAATAACATTTTTAAACCTTATCACAAAACTGACTTCACTGTACAAGTCGACACATGCATAGATACAAGTGCAGCACCAAAGTTGCGTTAAGTCAGTGGCATCGGGGTCCGTCATCTTGGTTTAAGCTTCCAAGTCAATTCTGCCATGGAAACCATGTTCGAAGACTCTGATACGAGGCCACCTTTTCTTACTTTAATTACTCGGTTATGCTCCACCACATCTTAAGCTCACGTTCAACCAGTGTACAAAACCAAGATGAAGTGGAAGAACATTTTACCAGAAATACAGCCAATGACAGTGATTAGTATAATAGCACTAATTTATTCTGATTTAGGTACCGACTATATATAGATAAATATTCTGATCTGTAGCCAAATTAATTATTAAAAACTAAAAACAAAATCTGCATAAGGGTTAAGATTAATATGGTTGAGATACCATTTGTCAATTGAACGCAAATGATGTTTAATAAGATAAAGTTATTCAAAGCATCGATATCCTCATGCAACAACTACAGAGAACATGAAATTTGACCAGAGTAAATCCAGCTTTAGTTTTTAACATGTCATTATTATCCTCTCGCGGGGTTAACAAAAAGTTCAATTTTACAAAAAGAATCGATCTCTAAGAAGCACAACCTACATAAGAAGATTTGGTAAAGCAAGCATCACCCAAAAGAGTGAAATATCGTAGAATAGAATACAGCCAAAATTAAAAAGCAACTAAACATCAGACAAATTCCACAAACGTGCATAATTAGGAGAGAAGGGTATAGAAGCAAAAGGAAAAAAGAAATCCAGATAACAAATTGTGGGGCAATCAAGGCTCAGTTCCAGAGAAAACAAAAAGAATCACTGAATTAATCCATATCCAAGATCAAACTAACATAAAATTGAGTATTTATAATCTCAGATTTAGGAGAGCCTTGTTTCAGTATGAAATCAAGGGTCACAAGTTTGACTCCGGAATCAGCCTCTTGCAAATGCAAGTTAAGGCTGCCTACATGGATCCATAAAGGGTACGACACTTGATCATGTCAAGGCAAGAGTTTAAAAGCACCAGGTTGCCCTTTCATCGTCTCATTAAATCTAAGAATGCATTATTTTTCAACTCTAAATACTAAAAGGATTTGGGTACAAGAAGCAGAAGGAAGCAAAGATGTCCATCAATCTTCTTTATCATTATAAACATAATGTCGAGCTCAAGTAAAGAGTGTTAGACAAAGTATGTTTCTCGTCCAGTCTCCATATTAGCAATCAACAATCTCAAGCCAAAACACTGAAGATGATGCAAAGGCCTTCGTCATCAACCAGCAAAACAAACTAAACCCTATCAGATTGAAATAACAGCATCAATTCATTGAAGTTTACAATTTCACAGCTATCTTTCACAAAACAGCCCCATGCCGGGACTTGTACAAAAAGGGTAAACTCGTACAAGGTGGTTTGACTCATACTCAAGGCGAGACTGAAAAAGACAATAATTCAACAATATTCAAGGAGCAAGAGAACTACAAATTAAATTAAAATTAAGTACAGCTCAAGAATATTAACAATCCATGCTAGTGAATAGCCATCTAGTGAAACAACTTGCCACTCAGCGTAGACAATAAATTCATACAGCACAAGCCTGATACAATTAAACAAAATAACTCATATTTGCTATCTTATCATACTCATATCTGCTATTCCCACAAAAGAAAGGACTAGATATGGAATGATTATATGCGAGAAGATATTGGTTTGGTACCTATCAAGGAAAAGATGGGAGAAAAACAATGAAGTTTTGCCACACCAAGAGGCCACTCAGGGAACCAGCTACAACTTTTAGCTATGTAAAAAGAGGTAAAAGGAGACCAAGAAGGATATAGAAGAAATTATCAAAAGGAACCTTAAGATAAATATAAAATTGGCTTTTAACCAACTCCAATGACATCGTGTAATCCTTGTAATTGACCTTATTCTAATGGGACAAGACTTTATATATTACAGTTAAAACACCTATAATCTATAATAAAAGAAATTAGTATAATCAATCTTGCACATAATGTTTTTTAAAAGATTAATCTTGATAAGTGTACCCAAAATGTATCTGTACTCAATAGGTGCTGAGTATGTATATTTTAACAAAATGAAATACCCAAGCTTAAAAGAATATCACCAATTCCCGTTGTCAAAAACCTTTTGCAAAGACAAGGATTTATGCATAGCATTAGGTAGTAAAATGGTCATTATGACAAATTACTTTCTAAGTTCTAACAGTGGAAAAAAAATCTTCGGTTTACCACTACATTAGAAAATTATTAGATAACCATGGCATCTAAATCAACAGCATATAACAATCAATTAGAAAATATTGACACACTAAATAAAACAACCACAACTTTGAACAAATTTTTGTGAACACTAAGCATAGGAAAATGTGACTAAATACAACAGCTAATAAAATTCACCAAAATCCAGGACTATATAATTTAAAACAGGAGGCTGTATCAGCCCAGAAGAACCAGCTAAAAGTACAAAACTAGTCTATCTCAACGGCTTTAACTAGCAACATCCATATGAATCAATGCTTAAAAAGGGGGCAGATGAAGTCAAGAGGCTGTAAAAGTACAGTCTAACAAATTCATTACACCAGAGCACATAGTCTGCAATTCACGCAATCACCAGAGGCACACAAAGCATCTGCGCCCAATAAGCGATGATACACCTGAATCAAACATTCATTCAGCTCAATTCATCATTTTACAACCATCATTCAAAGAACATTATTGTAAAAGCATAGGCTTATTGACAAAAGAAAAATAAACAAATTGTTGCTCACCCTTTCTTAGGAACTACATGAACAAACAGTCCATGTTTAGGCACAATGCACAAATAACCAGCAATACAATTTTCAAGATAATTTCAAGCAAGAAAAAAATATGAAATAAGAAGTGAAAAAAAAATACAAACACACACAACAAACATGAAATTAAATAGGCAAGCAGCTGGGGAAGACAAACAAAAAAATAAAACAAAATGAACAAAGAAATTGAGCGAATAAGCAAATTAAGCAAGGCACAATAACAGATCACAGAAGACAAAGACCAAATCACAGAGCCGCCACTCTCAAGTCAGCATCAATTAAATTCTATAAATTAGAAACCAAACAGACACAAAAACGCATATTCTATGCTTGATAATCACTGTACAAGATTTTTCATAAATCAGAAATTAACTCCAAGTTTCCACAAATGACACCAAAACATGAACACCCAAAGTAACTCCAGATTTTATGATCTCCATCATTCCATTGTATGATCCATGTAGCAGACCTCACCTAGTGGAATACAACTTTGTTGTTATTGTTTATCAGTTCACACGCTTCACCTCTGGCCTCACAATTCAAAAATACCCAATGACAACATACTCTCATCAATAGTTTCTATGTGTAGATTTGATTTAATAAAATGAATAAGCATTGTAATTATGAAATCTGTCCATGTAATTACTTACTTAACACATTAACTGTTGTCATTTTAGAAAAAAAAGAATCTAATGTCTAAGGCAATCCAAGTTATTTGGTACTTAACTCAGAGAGACCAGTATCTTGACAAACTACCAATAAGATAAATAAAATAAACCAGACTAACACGTGAACAATGACAGTTATAACATAATTCGAAATAAAATATAAAATAATATAGAAAAAACCAAAAGTTAGAAAGAAATTAACAAGCTCAATTGAATTTCACGCTGAAAGGATTCAATTAATATGCAACTTATCAAAAGCTCACCAACTACAACCAACTTCAACATATGATTTGTCAAGTTACTGTTGCATCAGAGAATAACATTCATTGATCAGGCTTACAAAACCACAGGTCAGCTATATGATCTCCAACAACAACACAAGCAATTGAGGATGTTCGTTTCAATTTAATAAACATTTTGTAATATCACAGCAAGAAGGTCAACAAATGGAGACAAGTAGAACATAGACCATTATCATTGAAAAAGAAAAAACACATCATGGCAAGAAACTCAAAAAAAACAGATCAAGACAAAGGGAGAACATCCCGTGCATGTTTGGAAACTCATTCAACATGCACATACACAGTAAAAACAGCTTCACACAAACAAAGTATCCATAACATAAAGTGAGTCAATTGTTCTCTTCAAAGGGCAATAAACCTCACGGCGCTAAATCAACTAATTACAAATAAAACCAACAGCATACAACCAACCCAACAACACTAAAAGTAAAAAAAGATAGAATAGCATAGTCAAAGGAACAACAGTACAGCCAGAAAAAACAGCGCACACACACAAAACAGATAAACACACTATCAATGCAGGGCAATCAAAACTTAACAGAACGAAAACAAATGAATTACTTAGACTTACACACAACCTACAAAAAGTACTCAATAACAGAACAACCTAAATTACCTCTTCAGTAGTAAGGGGGCATATTGGGATACATCGAACCAGGCGGAACCCTAGGCATAGGTGAAGTTCCAGAAGGAGGGTGATGCTGATTCTGGTACCCAGAGGAAGCTGATAAACCATAGTGTCCACTATCCGGATACCCTCCAGTACCACCAGCAGGCATTCCGCCCGAACCCGGCAATCTATACATAGAACTACCACCACCAGCACCACCAAGCCCGCCACCAGCGCCACCACCAACACCTCCACCACCTCCTCCCATCCCACCAGCACCGCCAAAGCCAGTCGACCCCGGTCCAGGTCCACCACCGTACCCACCATATGGCCCACCCATCCCACCACCATACCCACCAGCACCTGCCAAAGAACCCGGCACAGGATTCGTCGAATTAAGAGGATGGTTATGATTGCCCATCGGAGGCTGTCCGCCAAACCCACCATAAGAACCCATCCCAACCGGGGGCCCATACTGTCCAGGTCCACCATACTGCCCAGGCCCGGACCCCGCATTAGGAGGCATCCCCATTCCCGCCCCCACTCCATCTCCATGCCCGTGCTGAACATTCCCGTGATGGGCCTGGGCCGAGTCCGGCCCTACCCGCTTTCCCTGCTTCCCATCAGTAATCGCCAACTTACAACTCAACTGCCTCCCTTCCACAGTCTTCACAGGATCTATCAATGCGGCCTGAGCACCCTCGGGAGACTTATAAACAAATAAAGCAAACCCTTTCGACTTTCCTGTTTGTTTATCAAACCCTAACGGACCTTCTTCGATTTCGCCGTACACGGAGAAGTGCGCGAGAAGCTTGTCCGCGGGCAGGTCCGGCGGCACGTTGGCGACGTAGATCTTACGGAGAGCTACGTCAGCGGGGTTGACGTTCGACGCGGAGTTCCCGGCGGCGGCGAGCTGCGTGACCGTCACGCGGCCGTCGATGCGCTTGCTGGGCTCGCGGAGGGCGAGAAGCGCGCCGTCGACGTGGCGGAAGGTGACGAAGCCGTATCCCTTGGACTTGCCAGTGGCCTTGTCGAGGATGACAACGGCCTCCTCGAGGTCGCCGAAGGTGGAGAAGAGCGAGCGGAGGCCGTCGGTGGTGGTGTCCCAGCCGAGGCCGCGGATGAAGAGCTTGCGCTGGGAGACGTCAGGGTCCGCGACGGCGCGCACGGCGGCAAGGACGTCGAGGTGGCGCGCCACCGCGTCCTGGAGGATGTCGAGGAGCTGGTCGGAGGTGAAGCGCTCGATGAGCTTGCGGACTTCGGAGGGGGAGAGCTTGAGGGGGTCGGAAGAGTCGTTGTTGTTGAAGCCGTTCTCGTCGAGCTTGCGCTTCTTGGTTGGATCCATTGGGATTGGGAAGAGGTTGTTGATTATGGTAGAGGAAGAGGAGGAACGGTTAAACCCTGATAATCTAACCCTAATTTGGCGCTCTTCTCAGAAAGTGGAGACTGAGACTGAGAGTGAAGAGAGGTAGAAAAGAACAAAATATTTGGGGAATATATATCCATTACCCAATGTGGATGTTGGGCCTTTATTAAATATTGGTCCAGTAGGTATCGAAAGGGTTTGGGTTGCGGCTGTTGCTTCGTGCATCTCTCTAAGTTGCTTTTTTTCCGTGGGTAGAATTATACAAGTGTTCTTTAATTATATTTGATAATTACTATATTCACTTTTCCTATATTCTAATACACTCCCCTTTCTCAATTTTTCCCCCAACTACCCTTCTAAAAAATTTATACCCCCTCCCCCTTTCGTGAAACTCATTCTCCCCCAATTTAATTATCTATTTGCAGCAAACAACAATGGGATTCTTGCTTCCTTTTATGATTGGTTAGCCTCTGACTTCTCATTAGCTTGTGGGGAGGGATTCACTTGTGAGGAGGTCAACGTTGACGGACTAATATGTTGGGGACTCACTTTGGCAAGTTTGGGAAACATTTCCAATAGTTTCACAGTTTTGGCGATTGGTGATAGTGCCATATGTAGCGTTTTCAGCATTTTCAACTGCCAGACCTTAATTTCATCCGGGTATGATATTTTATCATTCACCTATGATGTTTTGATCATTACTGATCGAATTACGGTGTTTGGCACCAGTTACAGCGCGAAGTCAGGGATCACTCTGGGTTTTGACCAAGAAAACAAAAAAATACAAGGGAAAGGGGGCAAAAGGGTCATTTTGTGGACTTTTTTGGACCCAAGCTCGCCCAGGCTAGCATCTGACTCGCCTAGGTCATGAAATGCCTTCAGGCCTAAGCAACTAGCTCGCCTGGGCAAGCTTCCCCTGCACCAAATGGCTTTTTCTATAAATTGCCATGCAGAGGGAAGGGTTTAGGGACTAACATTTGAAGGAACAGAAGGAAAAATACAGGGACAAAGAGAAGAAGAAAAAAGCAAAGCTGAGGTGCCATTAAATCGAACCGTGGATCGTTTCCTACATCCTTTCTCTTGCTAGCCTTGTATCCTGTGCAATAGTCAGTTAGTTTTTCTTAAGATTTTGATGTAATCTATGTACCCTTATGGGTCCTCTGTGATATTATGTGTGCATTTATCTTCTCCACTTATCGTTGGTAATTTCATTTTATTCATAAGGCTTAATTCTAGTCGATTACTATTGTCATGGAAATTGTTTTTTTAGTGAGACTGGAAGGTAATAAACACAACAAAAATGAAAGAAAAAAAATCAATTCACAACCCAACTTCTTTTCATCAAATATCACTTGAGATCATTTCAAAGTTCAACGCCTTAACGACTCTTTTTGTTCGCAATTAAAATAAATCTTTCAAAAACATAAAATCAATTTAACACACAAACATTCAGACTTAAAGAACTATGTAGGTCTGATTTCTTCATCGCACCTGGGGATACGTAGGAGCAAGGGCAACACCCTTGTCGACTCGAAAAATATTAAAAAAAATAATGTAATAAAAGCAATTCACTACTCTTGAGAAAATAAATAATTTTGAAGTCACGTTGTGCACACTCGATTAAAGGTTGTCGTCTCTTGTGACGGACACGTGAGGTGTTAATACCTTCCCTATGCGTAAACAACTCCCAAACCTGTATTTTCAAAATTCGCAGACCTCTTTTTGGTTTTTCTAACGTTTTCCTTAAATAAACATTGGTGGTGAATCCCACTCGTTTTCTTTTTTTAGAAGATGCCTTCTTTTATTTTCTTTCATCTTCCCATCATGAGATAGGTTGCGACACCGACGAGTTAAAATGTTGGAGCGATCCAAATTTGTTTTTGGATCCTCCACTAGATTATGCTCGATTGGGACTAACCATTTATGCTATGTGAGAATGGATAACCATGAAGATGAATGTTGCAATGATTTGAATTCCTCAGTGATTATAGAAAAGGTATTGGCTTCATGGTTATTGCTTCTTCGAATTTCACCACGTGCATGATCAAGGAAGATGATCTTCTTCTAGATTGTTTGGTTGGTCAATGCTTCCAAACTTGATTTTGATCCTTATTTGGAGCTTTTGATTCCTAGGTTCTGCAAAGCTAGTTCGTGTAGGGTTGATGAGTTTGCTTTCAATGTGAGTGTTCTTAACGAGCTAGTTTTGACAAGCTTGTGTGTTAGAGAGGATTTGTTCGCCTTGTGGACCAAAGAGCTCCAAAGGGTTCTTCTTGTCTAATGAATGTACTAGGAATGCTGATATAGTTTGCATTGGTGTTTCTTTTTATCATAACAGTTATTGTTTTGGTGTTTGTGTACTTTTTTCCACAGTAAAAGGATTTATATTAATATTAAGTGAAGGTTATGCTTGTCACAAGAAGTGCCAGACCCAACCTCATAAATGCATCATGGAGTTCCTTCCAAAACACTACTACTCCTTTACATATATATTGATTCTACAACATTATAAGGAACAGATGGTATCAACAATATTCCATAGTACCCTACCATGCTTCCTAGTGTTCCCTTGGTCCTTATTTCTCACCTCTCCCAGTTGCAAACTCGATAGGCCTACCTAAATTACGCCAAACAATTTTGTGAGTCAATACACGATACATAAAGTGAGCAATCAAACCCTTTTATATTTCCACAACACCAGCACCATGACCTGAATATGAGTTCGTCCATAACCATGCCTAAACTACATCTAGCACAATTGAATTTGATGTCATTCTGGTGCTTCCAAATCATCTGAATTCGATGTCATTCTGATGTTTGTGGACTTCATTCATCAACCAGGTTGCATTTGCATTGACATTGACATCATTTGTGTAAATGGGAAATGTTGGAGTGTGGTTGCAAAATTTTAGAATTGCTTAAGAGGGGGTATACATTTTTTGGAAAATAATTATATTGGAAAAGAAAGAGAGAGCGAAGTGTATTTCAAGGATAGCTTGGGAAAAAATGACAAGAGGGGGTGTTTTAGCATATAAGGGGAGTGAATATAACAACTGTCTTATATTTTAAGGTTCAATATTTGCTCCCTTATTTGTTTAAAATAAAATAATTATAAAATTTCCGTCCAATTTTAACATTGACTCATACCTTCTTCCTTTCTTTCTTTTTAACCATTCCTATAAGTTTGTAACCCTTCTCACTAAAAAGAAAAGCAAGCCACCACACACCACCACTCAAAAGAAAAGCCAACATGCGCCGCCACCATGAGCCACCGCACACCGCCACTCACGGCATGTTCGCGCGTACTCCAGGACTTCCTCTCCCTCCACAATGTCATCTCTTTTTCTAATATGTTCCTCCTTCACCCCAAACTGTTTCTCCCTCATTTATGCTTTGTGTTTGATCTAGATCTTAGAATGAAGAGTGGCTTTGCAAAATGATCTCTTCGACAACAAGAGGCACAGAGAGCGACGTGGTGGGTTTCATCGGATCTAGATCTCGAGGTAAGGCACTGTTTGGATTTGCGAAACAACAGTGAGAGCTGCAAAAGGTTATACAATAAGGTCAAAGATGGTGACATGGTGGGTTGTAGTGGGGCCGGAGATGGCGACGTGGAGGGTTGCAACGGAGTCAAAGATGGTGATTTGGGGTCCACTAATTTGGGAATTTAGGATTAGGGTTCTGATTGTGTTGATTTGGAGAGATAGCTAAATCTTTCCTTTGCAAACTTCAATTATGCTTCTTCCCAATTCAATTCAAAGTCAATTTGGTTGCTTTGGATGGAACAAACAATGAACATGCAGTGGCTGCATGGTTATCAAACTCTCGAGTTAACTTGCTAACTTTTACGAGTTTGACGAGTCCACTTATCCTCTATGAGTTTACTCGTGTGTAAACTCTCTTTTTAGCAGACTCTAGGTAAACTCGATAAACTTTAAGTAAACTCGGTAGACTCTCAAGTTTACCACCGAGTTAGCAAGTTAAGAAAATTAGACCAAAACATAAGTCATTTGGGGTTATTTTTGTTTGTTTAGTGTTCAACATAATTCCATTTAGTGTGTTGTTCCCGAATTGAAAAATTCTTACATCTAATAACATCAAACCCTTGTTCTCTAATAACATCAAACCCTCAATAGGAATGCTCTACCACTACTATAACATCTGAAAGTTATTATCTAGTAGTGATACATTACTAGGCTTGGTTATTTATGTATTGTGAAATTTATGATTTATTATTTTGCTTTATTATATTGTTGAAATGTTTAATTAGTATATTATTTATAGATATTATGTTATTATTTTTATATGAAGTGAACTCTTACAAGTTCATGAGTCGAGTCTATGAAACTCTCAAGAGTCTATATAAACTCTCGAGTTTGACAACCTCAGTTGCATCGCCTAGTTAAACTAATTGAGTGAGTGAGCTTTACCCAAATTGAGTATTTTACATCAGTTGCTATAGAAACCGGTTTAAAACACAACATTTTACATCGGCTATATTGACAACCAATGTAAAAGTACCATTTTCTGTCAATTAAATTAACAAATCTGACAAAAAGGTATAATTGTTTCATTTTAAACAATTGAAGGATCAAATTAAATCTTTTAATAATTGAGGAATCAAATTGAATCTTAAAATATAATTAAGGGACCAATTGTATAATTAAACATTTCGCATCCTTTTTGGCTATCAGAATAGTCAATTTGTAATGTAAAATTACATTATGGAATGCACCTATTGTTAGGCTTCTTAAATGACCAATCCAGAAGGTAAAAAAAAAAACTCCAAAAAGGGTGCAAAAAGTAACAATCTTGGGTTGCGTGGAAGATGGAATGTAACGTTTTGAGTGTGGGGATTGTTAAAAGGCAGCCCTAAACTACTAAGGCGACTTCCACCTTTTAAAAATATCTTAAAATTATTTTAGTGCTCCTAACCCTTTCCCTACCCTCATATTTATCTACTTTCTCTATATAAATTCTTTAGGTTGGCAAAATTACTCAAACCACTTTTTTGAAATTTTGATACCTAACTAATTTTGGGGACAAATTAGTCTTAAACCATTACTCTCTTTTAGTAGAGATAGAAACTAGGCTAGTCTCTAAAAAAAAGAAAAAAAATATATACTTAAAAATTACTCGAAGCACCTTTATGAATTCGTGACAATAGTCTATTTTTGGGGGGAAACTAGTCTTAATACATTAGGCCAATCTCAAAGAAAAAAAAATTGAAAAAAGTTCGACTCAAAAAGAGCGGACCCAAACTCAAATGATAGGGGGCCAACAAAAAATAATAAAATTCATACAATAAATATATGCCTTCAATTTTTTATACAAGATATGTATAACTATCTCATTATAATTAATCTATTTCAAATAGTATTATGAATATTATAGTATATTGTATTATATTATACTATATATATACACACATATATATATATATATATAATTAATCAAATATATTTATTTTCTATAAATATAAAATATTGAAACATCAATTTTAAAATATAAAAAAAATAAAAATATTTTTTTGTATGATGAGGTGTCTTTTCGTCTTTGTCTCTTGCGATAAATGATACTTGTTTATATGAGATTTGGAAAATAAGACCTCCTTTAATTGAAAAAAAAAATAAAGTTTAACAAAGTGTAAGGAAAATAAAATTTGATTATATAATAACTAAATTTGAAAAAAAACATTTCGATAATATTTCTTAAAAAATATAAAATTACTATTAATTTTATAATTTAAAAAAGCAAAAGATAAAAACTGATTATATGATAACTAAAATTTGGTCAAATATATCCAAATAAGATTTCTTTAAATAAAATAATATTACTATTAAAATTATAATTTAAGAATAAATCATGAGATATAAACTTAATTCCTTCAAACTTTATTGTTGCCTTCATAAATTATAAACAAAAAAATTTAACCAAATCAATATCTATAATTGGCAGTTGTAATTTCTATATATTGTATTTTTTTACTCAATCCGTATTTAATGCATAATTATGTATGCATCAATCATATTCATGTAACTCTTATATATATATATATATATATATATATATATATATATATATATATAATCCCTATAATTATGTGTCGAACATATCCTAAATTAGTTTTGCATATATTAAATTAGCCATATAACTATGATTGTTCTTCAAGCAACAAGAAATTATAAATCTCATCACTCAAATATGTCCATACATTATCGAAAGAAAAATAAAAATTTGAGGGGGCCATGCCCCCCAACTCCCCCTCCATAACATGTGGGTGCACTCCTGCGACTTATTATATTTGCACTATATTGAAGCCTACCCATCTTCTATTTGGGTTGCTTAAAATCAGGTTTTCTCTTTTCGTTTGTCAGTTCGTTTGTTTTTCTTTTTAGCATTACTTTTTTATTCTCATTTTTGAATTTTCAACTTTTGTTAGGGTTTGACAAATCAAACTGATTAGCATTGATATCCCACAAGTCAACTTCCCAAAAGCGAAACAATAAGTTTCTCTTTTTTTTCATCGTTCCCTTTTCATATGCTCACATTTGTCAAATTGCATGTTAGGGTTTGAGGGGGTAAAAAAGGACTAGGCTTTCATTCTCCAATTATCATCTTAGTTTTTCAGATACAATAACCTCCTTTCTTTTTTCCACTTTATCTGATTATTTTGTCAATGGTTTATCTTGAAAGCTAGGTTTGAAAAATATTTCGTTCATGTTGGGTGTGTGTCTATTAGTCTTTGCAATTAGTCAATTTTTTTCATTATTGTGAATCTTTCTTTTCAATTAGTCTTACCAAATTGTGATTGTTCTTTACCTATTTCAATGCAATGTTGGGTTGGCACTCATTCCATTTATTTGTTTGATGAAATGTGTGATTGATACTTTCTATAAATTTTTGTTTTATTTTTAGTGTCTATAACTTCTCGTCAACTTTGGAAGTTTCTACTAAAACTTTTCTTAAATAGCAGTTCATGCTCTAAAAAAAATACTCTGATCTAAAAATAAAAGATTGGAATTGAACTATGTTATGTGTTTTTTTTACGTTAACACATATCTTTTACAATGTTTAGTTAACTATATTAACATTTTTTAATTTTACATAAATAATTAGAGTAAAAATAACATGTATATTAAAATCAATTTAAAAAAAAATTATGTAAATAATTTACATATTAAGTTATGAAATTTAAATATAAATTGGTAAAATAAAATTAAAAATATGTAAACTATTCAAAATATGATATAAAATAAAATTAAAAATATTTATATATTAAATATTTTTTAATTTATAAATTTGGATAATTTGAAAGGAAAAAAACTCTTGACTTATGATACATAGAAAATAATGTTAATGTATTTAACTAAACAAAACAAGTGTGTTAGTGGTTTATTGCATTGTCAATGAATAAAGGATTATGAGTTAAATTCCAATTAAGACACTTTTTATTTTTCACTTCATTTAATCTTATATCATATAAGCCTAATGTTAACCGCCTATATAAGCTCTACGTTAGCACCAATATGTCATCAAAGCCAACGTTTGACTTCGAATGGTCAATTGACGGAAGGATCAAAATGACTTATTTTAGAAAATATGGGGACTAAAGTCTTGATCTAGAAATAGGAGAACCAAAATTGCAACTTAACCTATAAATTATTTAGGCTAGGAAAATTACTCAAACCTCCTTTCTAAAATTTTGATACCTATATGATTTTGGGGGAAAATTACTCTTAAACCATTACTTTCTTTTAGTAAAAAGCTATGCCCGTCTTTAAAAAAAAGATGAAAAATTACTCAAAAATTTCTCAAAGCACCTTTATGAATTTGTGATAGTAATCCATTTTTTGGGGGAAAATTAGTCTTAATACACTAAGCCCATCTTATAAAAAAATCAACTAAGTGTTTGGGCATTCTAATGAAGCCTACTCATCTTCTATTTGGGTTGCTTGAAATCAGGTTTCCTCTTTACATTTGCCAATTCGTTTGTTTTCTTTTTAGCATTCCTTTTTTATTCTCATTTTGAGATTATTTTTTTTACTTTTGCTAGGGTTTGACAAATCAAACAGACTACTGTTGCTATCGCCCAAGTCATCTTCCCAAAAGTGAAATGATAAGTTTCTTTTTTTTTATTGTTCCATTTTCATACGCTCACATATGTCAAATTGCGTGTTAGGGTTTGAGGGGTAAAAAAGGAGTAGGCTTTCATTCTCTAGTTATCATCTTAGCTTTTCATGTACGGTAACCTTCTTTATTTTTCCCCCATTGTTTGGTTATTCTGTCAATGTTTTTTTAAAGTTGGATTTGAGAAATGTTTCATTCATGTTGGGTGCATGTCTATTAGTCTTTGTAATTTTTTTTTTCCATTTTTGTGAATCTTTCTTTACCTATTTCATTGCAATGTCGGATTCACACTCATTTCTTTTATTTGTTTGATTAAATGTGTGATTGACACTTTCTATAACTTTTTTGTTTTATTTGTAGTGTCTATGATCTCTTCAACTTTGGAAGTTTCTACTAAAACTTTTCTTGAATAGCAGTCTATGCTCAAATAAAATACTCTGGTCAATTAACAAAAAACTGATATTGAATTATATTGTCTATTTTTTATATGTTGATACATATCTCTTACAATGTTGCATTTTATAAGTAGTTTTTATTTTGATTCTTTCACCATGGTTTTAAATTGACTTTTTAAAATCATATTGGGTTTGACATTGACTGTTTGGGTTTACAATTTTATTTTGTTTTGTGCTAGGATCCATCCTATTTGTAGGCCATTTATGGCATGTGGGAAGAGCACGCGTTGTTGGTGCCTTTTTGGCTATTGGCTATCATGAATCCAATGTTGGATGTTAGAAACAAATTTTTTTTCCAAATTTTTTTTTATCATTTTTCTAACTCATTTTTTATAATAGAATGGGATAAGTATTGACATAACTTCTTAAAATGGTGGATTTTTTTTTTCCTTTTCATGTTTGTCCCTGATTTATTGTGCAAGATTATTGGGTTTAAGATTTGTAACTAAATGTGTGTTTAGTTTATGTATTGGGATTGCATGCCTATTTGTTGAGTCATAAGATGAATCAAGAACCTCAATAATTTATATTAGATGCAAATATTTACTAAGTCTTTAAGTTGCATCTTATACATCATCAAACGATAACATTGTATTTGCTCTAGTCTAAAGTAGATGTGACCATTGAAGCCAACTGTTGAAGTGTAGCTCAAGGAAGATAGGTAGAGCGGTGTATCATGGACTAAACATGCATTAATGCTCATTTAATGCACCAACGTACACCTTCTTCAAACACAAGATTAAACACAAAATGAAGACCGTTTAGAGACAACATCTACTTGTTGAAGAAGTCTATATATACCAACAACCTTGAAGAATTAAAGTTAGAAGAATATACTGATAGCTACAATTTGAAGCTGAGTAGAAATTAAATAATTCTTGTATGAAGGAGATGATGACTCCGCTAGGGTTTCCTTTGTGATCTTCTTCTTGCATACAAGCATGGTCGACATGACTAAGTTCATTCCTTGAGGGTTTCCTTATGGATGATGGCCCTCCTAAAACCACAACTCCGATTGTGGACCCTCTGAAATAGAAGTTCTTCACACAAGCACTAAGCATGACCTATAATATTCCCCTTAGTCAATTGCCACCTCGTGCTTGAAAGGAGATTCCCTAGCAATCTCGACCTTAGAGTGTGTTTGGATGAGGCAATTCAAAATTCCAAAGAATTTTAAATTCAGAAAATTTCAAATGCTTCAATTTAAATTCCTTCCTTTTTAAAATTCTGTTTGGATAAAAAATTAAATTTCTTCATTTTCAAAATTTTGTGTTTGGATAAAGAAATTGAATTTCTTCATTTTCAAAATTTCTTATTTTGATAAAATAATCAAATGCATGCTTTTTTTAAAATTTTATATTTGAATAAAAAAAATTAATAAAATAATTATTTTTTTCATTAATAAATTCTATATATTATTTGTCGAGTGTGGTATTCCAATAAATATGTACTATTTTAATCTATTTCAATTAAAAATATATTAATTTAACTATTTATATCATTATTCCATTTACGACCCACTACAAAACTCACAACATAAAAAATGTTTAGTACCATTTCACCTTGGAATGTTATTTAGAAGCCTATAGATAAAACTTGTTTTCTGTAGAAGTCATTGGCCAGTAATGCAATTACACCAAAAAAAGACTTGGACTGAAGCAAAATCTAGCACAAAATAAGTCCAATTTCCAAAATAATTCCAAATTTTCTAATTGCATTTGCTTTAGCATAGGAATTCCTTCACATCTTTTATGCAGAAGAAAACATAATGTTAAGTGCTATTGAACAAATCATATTTGTTAAAACATAATTTGTTATATAAAATGAGAGATATAAATGTAAAACATAATTATACAACATCAACATACTTGTCATGATATCAAATGTACCTATAATTTGGCATCAAGGCATAAAAGACGAGATGTAATCTTCTTCTCATCCAATGGAAGAGCTTTTATAATCACAAACTTAATGGGATTTTCTGTCAACCAATCGATTGCTCTATGTCGAAATGCACCATTAAAATTAGGTATATTATCTAGCTCATTCACCACTTCATGTGCCACTTCTTGAGCTTCTTTTATCTCCATCTTTTTTTGTTCTTCATCTTCTTCTTCATCACTTCAACAAATTCTTTCAATGACTCGACTACTTCTTTCATTGAGGAAATCATTTCTTCTTTCTCTCCATTCTTACTTGGGTGAATGTTTTTTCTTGTGGCAGAACTTGATCCCTCTAAGTCAATACTCACACTGTAAATTGCTTCCTCTTCATTTGCTTCTTTACTCATGATATCATCTGCATCTAATGCATTTACTGCTCTGAGTCCAGTAGCTCTATCCTTTGCACATAAGTCTACAATATCATCCCAATTAGGAATTACTTTGAATCGAAATCATTTGGTCTCTTCATGTGACTTGAAAAAAAAATAGAAACATGTTAATAACAACATAAATAATAACTACAATTGAATAATAAATAAAATTAAAAAGATGATTGACTACCTTAACATATTCATTCCATGCAATTTCATTTTCAACAGTAATCATGTACTTTGTGCTATCCCAGTCAAATACACTTTGACTAAGAATGTCACTCACAATTCCATACCATGTTCTCCAAAGCTTAAAACGGTTCTTAACATTATCTGCCATGAAGTGAACTCCAAAATGCTTGGACAAAATTTGAGTTGCAGTACTGTATGCTTTTGGTTTCCAATTTCCATCACCTTTATTGCCTAAATTTCTTTGATCTCTAAGCACATCAGCTAACACACGCTCTATTTCCAAATTCCATGTGAAGTAACTTCTTGTGTCCTCACTAGACATCTTTATTTTTCCACTTGACTTGTTCTTCACATTGCTTGATTCCATTTCTCTAGACAAAAAAAAATCTCACATATATAATTACATATATATATAAAGTTGAGACATGTCAAATTAGCATTCTATGAAAGTATAAAGTTAATTACACATAAAAAGAAAACAAAATTCAAAGTATTATGAAATACAAAAATCCAAAGTATCACGCATACATGAGCATAGAGTCAATTACACATAAGAAACAAAATCCAAATCCACTAAAAACATCTCTCTAATCAAAGTTTATTCTTATTTGATAGGTGGTAAACATATTCATTGCTAAAGTGTCACGAAATCTTATCCATTCCACAGTTGCTTGGATAGTTGTGACCTTATCTCCGATATTATTTGTGACTCTTTCCATTTGTTGATTAGTTAACTCATTGTCATTAGATAAAAGTTCCAAGTCTTGGGCTTCCAAAATTGGATCACTTTGTTGCTCATCTCTTATGAAATTATGTAGCATGAAACAAACATTAATAATTCTTATTTGTGTTTCTATATCAAAAAAAGAAGGAGTTCTTAATATACTTCATCTTTTCTTCAATACCCCAAATGACCTTTCAATAACATTCCTTGCACTTGCATGACGAAGATTAAATAACTCCTTGTAGTTTTGAGGGGTGTTTCCGATATCTAGTCCCTTGATAAGGTGCTAAAAATCCAGGGCCATTTGTATACCCTGCATCCACAAGAAAATATTTACCTACAATGGTGTAAAAAATATTATATATAAAAAATCATGCATATTTATTTTACATGTTAAATAAAGTATCATCATTTCATGATATTACCATTTGGAATATGGAGACGGTTTTGACGATGCAAGGCGTCTCGCAATACTCAAGAATCTCCTGCTGACCCTTCCCACCCAGGCAACACATATATAAACCTTAAATCTGGACCGCAAACTCCTAAAACATTTGTAGAGATATCACCTTTTCTATTACAATATCCAGGCCTATCTTCTCCAACAACTATTACTGGAATATGTATCCCATCAAGTGCTCCAATCGAATTCTAAAAACATTTCAAAATAAAAAATAAGTTATAATCACTTAAAGTACCTTATAATTACTAACAAATGACAAACTTACCTTAAATCATCTCCATTTGTTTTCCATCGAGCCCTCTAGATTATAGTCATGGAACTTCAAATATTCTTTGCTAACTTTCATTATAGCTCGCAGGACATTCTTGAATTGCCTACTTATTGTTTCCATGGATCTACAATAACTAAAGTGCACAACTCTATACTTTAGGTTGGAAGCAAGGATATGCAAAAACATTGCCACAACTTCAATTATAGGAACATTTCTTGTTTTTACCAATTGCCCTTTCTCTTGTAAAATTCTACAAAGCTTAAAAAATGCCTTTTTACTGACCCGTAATTGTTCAATGCAACCATTTTCTATTCCCCTATATAGACAATTGAGGAAGTTATGCCTTTCTAATTCCAAATTTCGAGCAGGTTCCTTAACAAAGTACTTGTCATGATACCAAGTCATTGCACCCAAAAGCATAGTGGCAACACTAATAATAATGAAAAATGCTTGTTCAAGTTTTTCTTCCTTTTTTTCATCTCTTCTACGTTTTTTGAAGCAGCTGAAGCATCAACTATACAACTTTCCATTTCTTGACTATCCACACTATATAACTAAAAGAAAAGTAATAAAATAACAAAAGGATATCATTAACTTTAATAAACCGTTCATAAAAGCACTCTAACAAAAGAGGAAAAAAAGGAAAAACTAACATTTTTATGTTTTAGAAATTAACTTGATAAAAATTATTTGTAAGAATAAGCAAAACAATCTTCCCTGATTAATAATAAAATAATAATAGGATAGAGAATATTAGTAGGGGTATGAACAATACTATATATTTATTTGCTAGGTGTCCTTGATTAACAAATGAGTGTTATTAATTAATTAAGTTGAACAAAGTTATGATAAATCATTAGCGTTCAACTTATTAAGTGTGTTTAATATTATATATATACTCCACTTTTAATTATTATGCTTCAAAAGTTAGAGTTGAAATAAAAATTTATGACACACAATGTACCACATGGGTAAAATTAATGTATAGAAGTGTAATTAATATTTGTTCATATTTGCTATGATAGTTCCAAAATGATTCAAACACTATATATCTCTTGGTATAGTACATAACATATATAAGGGTTAAAGGTGACAGTAGATTCAAGGGCCTTCGCATTTGATGAAGAGTGTGTGAGGTCCACCTAGTTCTGTAGAGGAGACATTATCATATGAATGATTTCAATGGCATTAATATATTGGAGTTAATGTGATAGTATTACTATTAAACATATATTACTCAAACACAAAACAATCTTAATATAGTCTTGAATTTATATTTTGAACTTTTGTAGCAAATGGAAATGGACTAGTCAAAAAGAAGACCTATTTGGAAGGCATCATTACCTCGATACCAACTTTGGGAGTTGGCCAATCTGCATCCAATATTCATTTTGAATGGGACAGAGACATGGGAATTCCTAGAGCATTTTTTATAAAAAAAAATTATATGCAAGTTGAGTTCTTCCTCGTGAGCTCTTGAAGACATTCCTAATCATGGAACAATGCACTTTGTTTGCAACTCATGGATTTACAATTCTAAAGATTATGAAAAGGATCGAATTTTCTTTGCTAGTGAGGTAAAACTATTTACACCTAGCACAATCATCATCACCTAATCTCAAGCAACCACTACCTAACAACATGGGCATTCATGCTTATTATCCACACACCAACCTTTATTTTCTTCCTTTTGCCATGTTAAACAATATTGTAACACTTACACAGAAACTGTATTTCACACTATTCAATTTGGAGATATATGTTCTTTATATAAACTAAAAAAAGTAAAACACATGCTTACTTATTCTGCGTTCGTGCAATCCAAGTTTTGCTCTTAAATTTTCTCCTACCTTCGTGAGATCTTCCACCTATATGCAATAATATAAAGTACATGAAAAACAACATGAAGGAAAGAAGATCCCATAATTAAGTGAAAAGAACATCAATAATTCTCCTAACAAGTGACATCTATGATAACAAAACAATCCACCAGTATTTTCACATATTTTATTGCAAGTTGCAATTTTTTATGATTATTAAAATTTTGGTACTGCTAGCTACCATCTATCTAATAAAATTATGTTCTTTATGTTGATTAAAAATAAAATAAGTATTAGAAATAAGATGGGGTACACGGTTGAGTCCTAAAGATCCATACTTCCAATCCAAATTAACTTTCCACCCAGTTGGAAAGTTAGTCATAGCATCCAAAGATACTTAAATAGTTAATTGAACAACGTTGGGATGAGTGTTGTGTTGTCATAGATGGCAGCTTAAAAAAGTAGCTTCAAAATCTTACTCCAAACAATATTTGTGCATTCATTAGAATAAATTATTTTAGAAATAAAAGCAAAATTATTAAGCAGAACATTACGCTTAAACCCCATTTCAACCTGTTATTTTATTTTATTTTAGAGGTTAATTAATGAACTCCACGAAGTTCGATAATAAGTGAAAGAAACAAAAAAAACAGCATGTGAAAGCAAATTGTAGAAAACAACAAGTTCAGGTTCTTAACATGGTTGGTAGAGAAAAAAGAAATCCAGGCTTCAGGCTTATTACATGCACATACTAAATCATAAATATGTAAAAAGAAATAGAAGAAAGAAAACTTAACAAATTAGCAATTAAAAGAAATATCGTCTTACATACATTTGCTTCAAAAAGTATTATACTATTAGTAGATAGGTTAATTTAACTTAATTTTTAGTAGCAACAATTTAAAATGTTCATTAAAGATCAAACTGTCATTAAACATGAAATTCAAGTACTTTAGTGCATGTGGGAATTAGGCAATAAAAGATGGCCAGTTATGATATTCACAAAATGTTTTGTGAATTATGCTTAGATTGTTGTGCAAATGCAAAAGAGTAAGGGATGTAGAAACCATGTTATGTGAGAGGTAGGAGGCAGGATTTAAGCCTGATCTTCAAATTTGAAATTCTATACTTAAATTATATTTAGCTGTTGAAGATTTTAAAAACATGGGTTTCATACTATCAATCATGAATTCCTTCTCCCATAAAAAATAAGCAAAAAATCAATGCTTCTTACCTATAGAAGCCATCTAAGCACTGTAAGGGGTTAATACACAAAGAAGAGAAGAACAAACCTAATTTGATAGTTTCAGAAGTTGACCATTGGAAAAGAAAACAGAGGAGAAATAAAGAAATAACATACAAGCCTCCTCAAGGAAGATGGGGACGCACAAATCTACTATTTCATATTTTTCCAGATAATAAGGAATTCTAATTATTCTGTAGGCTTCTAAAAGAAATACCTGAGTCACTAGTTTCAAAAATTGACCAATGTACATGACAAACATGTGAATGTATGAATACATGAATTTTGATGATGCCAAAGAAGAATCAAACAAGGTCGCTTCAAAGGATAAGCATTTGCTTCAAGATTAATTCAAGATTGCTTCAACAAACAAAGCCTTGTTTCAAGATTCACTAAAGATCAAGCCTTGCCTCAAAACAAATGGTTTCAAAGTCATGCAAGGCTCTGGTAATCGATTATCAGGAAGTGTAATCGATTACTAGAAGGGAAGAATGAAAAAGAACTGTTGAAAAGGGTTTTAAATTTGAATTTTGAACATGTAATCAATTATCATATGTCTGTAATCGATTACCAGCAACGAAATTCCTGAAATTCAAATTCAAAAGTCATGATCCTTCAAATTATAACTGTGTAATCGATTACACAAACATTGTAGTTGATTACCAGTGGAGAGTTTTCAGAAAATCTGTCAACAGTCACATCTTTTGATTGAATTTGTGAATGGCCATCAAAGGACTATAAATAGGTGACTTGGGCACGAATTTTGAAGAGAGAGTTTTGCTTGTTCAAAATGTCTTATCCTCTCTTAAGTTTTTCTTGGGCACAATAACTTTCTCTTCAAGAGAGAATTCTTCTTTCTTTCTTCTCATTCAAAGAGATTGATTAAGGGACGAGGGTCTCTTAAGTTGTAAGGATTCTGAACACAAGGGATGGGTTGTCCCTGTGTGGTTTAGACTTTGTAAACGGATTTTTACAAAGGAGTGGAAAATCTCAAGTGGGTTGCTTGAGTACTGGACGTAGGCACGAATTTGCCGAACCAGTATAAAACTGTGTTTGCATTCTCTCTTCCCTTATCTCATTTATTTTGTTGCAATCAATTTTGTCTTGCATGTTTAAAGAACATTATTAAATTGATTGTTGCTTCTTCTGCATTCTGAGCCTATCTCTTTTAGAAGGGGTTAAAAGTTTGTTAGTGGGAAATTAATTCACCCTTTCTTAAGATTTCTGAGGCCACATGTCCAACAAAAAAAAGATAGGAGTTTGATAAAAAGTTCCTGTATTTGGACAGTTTTAGGATTCTCATCAAGTTGGTCTAAAATTTGCTAAAAAGTAAAAAATTAAGTGTAAAATTTACCAAAAATAAAAATAAAAAGTTAGGGATAAAAAGCACAATTATGTCAAGAGTAAAATAACAAAGGATAAAGTCTTTAAATTTCTTTAAAATTGGAGTAAAATGTGCCAAATTAATTTATTGGGAGTAAAATTTGTCAAAAATTAAAAAATTAAGAATAAAAAGTGCAATTTAAACCTAAAATAACAGTGTCTTGGTGGGTATGTGGTAGCCGGTGATGTGGTTGTACAGAGAGTGGTTGTATAGAGAGATTCGTGCGGTATAAGAAAGGGCCGAGCTGGGTGCATGCGAAAAGTTTCACGTACGACACAACATAGGTAATTAAGGTGGGGTAGGTTGGATTCTAACACCATTCCATTTGGGCCAACGATTGTGTCAAGTTCTTGTTTGATTTTGTGGAGAACATGTGGATGTTTCATTACTTCTGCCATTGCCAATTCGTTGGTGACAACTAAAGTGTCTATTGTTGCGGCTATCATGTCCTAAACAACATTCTCAATCGTTATTTTCACAGTTAAACGTAATGATACCAATGATTAGAGTATATTACTAAGCCTTCCTTTGTTTGCAACGAAAGGAAGTTGAAGAGTAAAATGACCTGTAAAATAAGATGGAATTTACGTTCTTATATTCTGCTTTAATTTTTAATTTAGAACTAATAAAATATTTCGTGTCTTGCATAAGTATTAATTTTATAATTTATAATTTTTATATGTATTTAACTATTATATCTTGATTAATAAAAATTATGTTATTATTATTATTATAAATATTTACGACAATTTGGTAATAAAAAAGTTAGCATAATTATAAAAAAAAACTTATTAGTGTTAACTAAATTTAAATTTAAATTAGAATCAAAATATATATGTTACTAATTAATTTAAATTAGAACATATAATTATTTATTAGTTAGGATATTCTAACCATGTTTGGTTATAGTAACTAAAATAATTACCTTAATTAGAATAAAAATATATATTAGTGTTATTAATTAATTTTAATTATAATATATAATTATATTATTGATTAGAATATTATAATAATTAATTTTTATGTAATTATAATTTAGTGAGAATGAACATGGTGATGCTTTTATATAATAGAGTAGATTTTCATCTCAATTCACTTTCATTACATTTTATTTCACTATGTCAAACATAAGATATGTAATATTTTCTTCAATTAGTAATTAGAAAGATATTATTGGACTATTTAAAATTATTCATTAATGAGGACATAGGTTATAAGTTATACTTAGATTGTCAATAACCATCTACATGTTAAGAATTCACCAAAACAAAAAAAATACAAAGTCAAGAGAGAGATTTTTTTTTTATCATAATCCATTACCATTATGTGTATATAATTTTTTTATATATATGCAACAACATTAAAGCTAGAATTATAATTTCATGTCAACTATTTAAATTCCCTACTACTAAGTTGATCCTAGTGGATTTTCGTGTATATAAATAAATAAATAAATAAACCCATAAAAAGAGAAGAAAAAAATTAAAATAAAATTACTAATACCTGAATCAAGACTTTGATTTCTATTTCATTCATGTGCTCTTTTCCATCTTTGAGCAAATTGACTCAGGGGGTTAGTTTTACAAACTAATTCTGTAAGTGGAGCTATTTCGAAACAAATGACCGAGGGGGTCTCTTCCTACAAAGTAGTCAGTCATGCATACACGTGACTCACCATGCATGCTGGCGAAACAGGCTGGGACGAGGACACGTGGTTGTTTCGCCACTGCCACTGGCGAAACAGGTGGCAGAGCTATTTTCGCCATTTTGACTGGCGATACAGGTGAGGTAGCATTCAGCAGAGGTGCAAACGTAGGTGTGCAGAGGTGCAGACGTTCAACAGGTTTTGCAAATGGGAGTGGTGATTGATCATTTCATCATATTAAGGTAGTAGTTTCATCATATGATGAAATGATCAATCAGCCAAATATATTTGAAACATTTAATCAAATAAGGATTGTTTTTTGAAACGTATTATTAAACTAGAACACGCTAGTCAATGGAGTGTTTCCATAAATTATTTATCATATCTTATTCACGTAGGATATTGTGAATTTCCCCTAAAAAAAGGATATTGTGAATTTGTGATATCTTAAATGGACAACACGCTAGTCAATAGAGTGTTTCCATAATTATTTATTTATTTTTTTCTATATATAAACAACATGTTTCGCCACTCCCATTTTCAGAACCTGTTGAACGCCTGCACCTCTGCACACCTACGCTTGCACCTCTGTTGAACGCCTACCTCACCTGTATCGCCAGTCAAAATGACGAAAACAGCTCTGCCACCTATTTCGCTAGTGGCAGTGGCGAAACAACCACGTGTCCGCGTCCTAGCCTGTTTTGCCAGCATGCATGGTGAGTCACGTGTATGCATGGTTGACTACTTTGTAGGAAGAGACCCCCTCGGTCAATTGTTTCGAAACAGCCCTACTTAGGGAATTAGTTTGTAAAACTAACCCCCTAGGGTCAATTTGCTTCCATCTTCACATGCTAAGGATAGTAAAACATCCCCCAAAATCCATATCTCCATCACCCTCCTTTCTTGTCCCCTTCTTATCTTTCCTTGCCTTTCTATGCTCTTCAATAATCTCGGAATGAAAACCATCCACTCTTTTTTTCACTTCCCTTATTTTCTTTTCACACCCATATTATCCTTCCTTGCCTTTCTATGCATGAACTCTATAGCCTCTAAAGGGCCTAAAGATTCAAATACAAAATATTATTTTGCCAGCAACATTCTAGTGACATTGTTCATTGAAAAAGTGCCCAAAACCTCCCTTAAGTTAATGGGCTTTTCATCTTGGGCTCGGACCAAAACATCCTTGACAAGGTGTTGGACTTCATCTAGACGATGTTTTGAGAATGACTCAAGCCTCTTTCTTCTTAACAAATGTTTCATGCAAATTCTTCTCATGGGCTTCCAATGAGGGCCTAGGGGGGCCAATGCAACATCACCACACCCATATGCTAAATGAACAACAACAAGAGTATGTGGGCGAGAGGCAAAAACATCATCTTGGCTAAGAAGAATTTTGCGTATAATATCAAAATCATTGGTAGTGATGACATCAATTTTATCCAATTTTAGATAAACTATAGGTCCATATTTGTTACATAAAGATGCTAAGTCTCTGTATGAAAGTTGCCATAATTGGAGGAGGTTACCAACAATGATGGGCCACCTTGGTGGGCTCGAAGGAAGCTTGTTCTTATGAGAAGAAAGAAACCTTACAATGAGCCAATGTAAAATGATTTTAGAGGCTAGTGTAGCTAGGAATAAGGTTGAGATAAATGTTGTCAAATCCATGTTCTAATGCTAATAAGTGTTTGATCTAAACAAAGTTGTTTTGTTTCAAGCAAACCCTTTGTTTCCATTGATCTTGATATGCATTTTTGCAACAATTGGATTGAATGTTTGCCCTGTTTTCAATTATGATTTGATCCTTTTTATATCATATTTTAGATTAAATGGATAAAAATAGTTTTCTCTTAGACCTTTGTATAGTTTAATAGTTCACAATCTTTATGTGTTCTTATATTCTGTTATTTTTTCTCGTTAAAAACAGTTTTATAGTGATGCAAAGGTAGCTAGCCGGGGAGGATATCATGGGCATGATGATTGTTTACAAGTTTCTTTCTTATTGAAGGCATAAATTTTGCATTTCTCTTACTTCAATTTTTTCGTATAATTACAATGTGCGTGATCTCTTAATTAGGTAATGAAATAATATGTTTTAGCAACTTTAGGTTATTTTTTAAACAAATAAAAAAGTTATTGAAACTAAGTGAGAACATAAAAAATATGTCACTTAGCATAAACAACTATTGCTATACCGGAGGTAGGCCTATCTAACGTGATGGCATCAGACAAAATATGGGTAATATTGTCACAGTGCCACCTAATAAAAAATAGACATTTATTTTCAGCATTCTCACTATTGTATTGTATTTGACATCTCCCATTGCTGAAACCTGGAGCCAACACTGTAAAAAGGGGCTCTTATAATTTGAACGTGAGTCGTTATTTTTCTATTTTCTATGGTCTATTAAATTTCGAAAGAGTTTGAAGAAACTTACACTAGAGTGACTCGAATAGGATTGTTTGTCATGGAAAATATTTGTGATCTTCAAAAAATAGTGTTATAAATAAGCCTTCCTATTACCGTAATTAGCCTTCTTTAGCTGATATATACTTTCACTTAGTCACACTCACACCATGCAGTATGGTATGTTAGCCTATCTCCCTCTTTTTTTTTTTTTTTCTCTTCCTCACATATATCACGTATTACATTTTTTTCTTCTCTCACTTTGTATGAAAACAAACATACAATGAGGTCATCATTCGAGACAATTTCACGGACCCAAAATCCCTATATACATTAGAGACCAATAATTTGTCTAACAAACTGTGCAGCCAACTTTAATTATAACTACAAAAGTCTTTGTTTTGGCTCAAATTCAAAGAGAAGTGCTAAGCGTGTTGGAGAAGCTAAACTGTGATGCAAGCTGAAACACAAATTTTGAATTCTTGTCAGGATATATCTTCATGTAAAGTGTTTGGGTAGGGAGAAATTATTATTATATGATTTGAAACCATGTAATTTTGGCTAATCTTCACATGACTCATTATTAACACTTTTTCCTAAATTGAAAAATGTGGTTAAGTGTCATGTGGAGATTGACGGAAACATATGGTTGTGAATCATACAATAATTTCGCCTAGGCAAGTGGTCTTCAATCATAGTCCAATGACAAACCGTTTTAGAATAACATCTGGTCAGGTCACACAAGATCAAGAAGATTATTCTCATCAAAATTTGAGTTAAAAATAAATAAATAAATAGTAAGATAGATAACGCTTTGCTGGTTGATGAAGGAGCTTTGGATGGATTATACTGAAAATTCAAGAATTAGTAGTGATCAAACCAAGACATATCTGATGTTGACTTAGTTCATGACCCTGCAGTTATTTTGATTGAACCAACTTCTGGATGATTTTGAATTTTGCATAATGGGTCATTGAATCTTCTTGGGAGCAGACTCAAGTTTGTTGGGCATCATATTCCCAACCAGGCATGTCAATGTCCTTGAACTTGCTCTTGATGTAATGGAAAGTTTAGTTATTCAAACTCCAGAATCAGTGAACAACCAATTTCTTCTTAAAGGCCAAGAGGACCAGGGTTTTATTATGAGGATGCATTGCTTTAAAATTGTCAAAGAAAAGGCTCTATTACTCTCAAATTCTTTGGAAGATATTTTCATCCTAAGACCAATTTTTCTCTGTAACATTCAGAACCAAGCCTTGCTAGTTGGATTTGTAATGGGGCTATATTTTATAATATTGGGAGCCAATAAGGTCAAGTAGCATTACAGTTTACCAACTGAGTTTTTTTCTTGCAGGAAACTTGGATACAATACCTTGAGTGCTTTTAGTACTATTCTTCAATTATAAATGCATTAATACTCAGAATTTAACATAAAATAAATAAAGAGACAATCATGTTATTACTTCTGTGAAGCCATTGGACAGCTTAAGATAATTAAATAGACAATGAATGCAAATGAGTGAAAATATAAGACTGAGACTTAAAAGAAAGTTGAAAAGAGTAAGAATATCAAAAAAGTTACCCAACTACCAATCTAATTAAAAGATTGAGGTTCAAATTAGGATATTGCTAGGTGCACCCAGCATTTTTGATTAATGTTCAAAATGTCCCTGATTTGTTGTTTCTTTTTAAGTTGCTTTTTCTGGCTGAGTAGTGATCTGTAAGCAAATTTTTCACATACGGATCAACTTCATTAGTATGAATTATACGGATGAAGTTGATCCGTAAGTATGAAGTTCATCTATATAAAGCATACAAATCAAGTTCATCCATATGGTTTATACGGATAAAAGCTAATTTATTAATTAATCTCACCAAACACTTTCATGTATTTCATCCGTATAAACCATACGGATGAACTTGATCCATATGCTTTATACGGATGAACTTCATCCGTATTGGTTTTTTGGTTTTTTTTTTAATTCCTTAAAGTTTTATTTTTTTTAATTATTAATATGTTAAATTACTCATTTGTGCATTAAAAATTTTGTAATAGTAAATATTTTTTATTTATAAAAAAATATACAGATTAAATAATTCGTATGAGTTATATCAAAATTAATTGTCAAAAAATTTATTATTTAAATTTACATGCGCATTAAATATACATTAGAAATTTTAGTGTTATGTATATCAACATTATTTATTTTATAATGTAATTGACTCATTAACTCAGTTGGTTAGAGCGTTGTGCTAATAACTTGAAAGTAGGTTTGATTTTTGTTTGGGCCATTAATTTTAAATTAATTCGTCACAAATATTAAAAAAAACAAAAAAAAACTTGAATTAGACTTATATAGATCATCTCATATGGATCGAGATGATTCGTGTCGGATCATCTCATACGAAAGGGCAAAATTGGAAAAATACGAAATTGTTGGGTGTACCAACAATTTCGCTAGGTGCGCATAGTAGTGCCCTTCAAATTACTGAGATGACTTGCTTCTAAGCTAAGCTTTTATATATGATAAATGGATGAGTGTTTAGGAAAGTATGAAAAAATAGATACATAAATTAGGAATAGAGAATGCAGATTATAGTTAGAGATCTCGAGCCAGCTGAGTTTGAAAGAGTTGCAAATCTTAACAATGTGTGGTATAGAGCAATTTGCTTTTTGTTTCCTTGGTTCGGATGTTACAGAACAAGAAAATAGAACGGGTTGAGACAGCAATAAGCATTTGTTACACAGTTCTTGCTTGGATGTTTTCTTTAATTTGGTTTTTTACCATTGAATACTGATGAGCACACACAGTTCATGCTTACATGCAAATAAACAAGGCAACCCTGCTATTATTGTTCTGACCCTTCCTGTAAATAAGTACGATGGTCTCCACCATGTGCAAATTTTGTGTACAGTTACTATTAAATCAAGACATATGATGATAAGGAAAAGATCAATATTGAAGTTCTTATCCTCAAGTAGAACAAAAACGAGTTTACTTCCCATTAACTGCAACAAAACATTTTTTTGCATTACACAAATGTTGACAATAGAACACAGAAATCATGTCATAATCAAATATTAAACTAAAAACTCTGAGCATTATAATACAATGGTGGGAGAAAGTTTAGCAACAAAGAAAGCCACAAAAAGAAAAATAATGCAACTCTACATTTGAAAAGATTATTGAGAGGATTACAATTTGCATACTGTAGGCATGCATGTTGTATGAGCTGGCATTATTCTTAAGCAAAGACCAGCAAAAGATCCACAAAAAGACAAGCCAAAACTCAACAATCCCCTGACTCAAAATACTGTGATATATGGCCTAGACAGACCAACGACACTCCTTTCTTAAAAAAAGTTTGCTCGTATCTGTACGACTGAAGGATTCCAAAATTGAACTCATCACCATTGATTAATATAGTATGAGAAGAAGATATAAAACAAATTTACACTCTTGTATGTAACCAAGAAATGCAGCAAAGATTGGCAACTTTGATAGAGGGGAGGAGAGGGAGAAAAAATCATTGAGGGCCGAATACAAGGCTACCTAGTCACAGTCAAACTAATCGCTTCTATCATAAATTGCTGTGAAGGTCATGGTAGCAAAAGAGCTCATGGTTCCTGATGAAGATGAATCATCTTGCTTCCCTTCAGCCAACAAAGATTTACTATCCACTTCAGCTTTGCATTTTTGTTTACCTGCACTTTTGGCTTCCACAAATTCAAATATCATGCCCGGTTTTGTCACATTCTCCTCATTCACGTCTTTTTCACCTAAAAGCATCTCAAGCACACTGGACATAGAGGGCCGGAGCTGCGGAGAATCCTGCGTGCAAAGGAGACCAATCTTACAAAATCTGACTGCCTCCTCAATATTGAAGTCTCCTTCTAGAAAAGCATCCACCAATTTTTCTGCCTCCCCACTCTCATACAAATCCCAAGCCTGCAAGACACATTATTAACTTATCCACTTAATGGTAATGAGCATTAATATCCTACTCCTACCAGTAACACCACATTCATTTGCAATTTAAATTCAAGATATATATGAGAAGGTATCTACATGCAGTTTGCTGCAAGCCCTTGAAACCATATAAAGATTCAAAAGTTTGAGGAAAGAGGATTTCGCTCCTTGACACAAGGAAATTGTTCCCAGGTTAAGTATATCTTAGGTTCTACAAATTTTACATTACAAGAGCTAATTCTTTAGGATGGCTATGTTGCACCTTTTTGAAAATGTCTTATAGCAAGCTAGTAATAACTTTCTTGGCAAACAGTCATACTAATGAGCGCTTGCTTTATTAATAACAGTGGAAGATTCAACAGGTTAATTTACAGGAAGTCAAGATGGGAAATGGACCGCATCTTGTATGAATAGAGGAAAGAAGAAATTGAGATAGATTCGAAAGAGCACCAAGAATAAAATTCTCTATCTATGCAGGTCAATTTCATGGGATATTTCATTCACACTAAATACAAGTTAAATCCTCAACTACATCTAATTGCTTTTACTTTTTCAATATTTGCAAGAAAAAGAAAGTCCTTACTGCTTACCCTTGTGAGAAGATACTGTTCTTCAACAGGCAAACGTCTGTTTGTGTTAGGCCTCCTACTAACAATCTCTAATAGTAGAACTCCAAAACTATAGACATCTGATTTTCTAGTCACTTGATTTCGGATTGCATATTCAGGTGCTAGATACCCACTACAAAACCAAAACAGGAAAAAAAATTGATAATAAACTTTAAAATTCCAAAATTTGAAATTTCCCAATATGAACCAACTGAGAACTCTCCAGCAATTGAATACAAAATGGTGAACTTACACTGTTCCAGCAACACGAGTACTAATATGGGTCAGGTTTGGTGGAATAAGCTTTGCAAGGCCAAAATCTGAAATTTTGGGCTGGAGGTCTTTATCAAGTAGTACATTGCTTGCTTTTATGTCTCTATGGATAATGTGTGGCCGAACCTCCTCATGAAGGAATGCAAGGCCCCGAGCAACACCTATGCAAATGTTCCTCCTTACAGGCCAACTTAATTGGATGCTGCTATGGCCTGAACCTAAAAAATCATGAAGATTAATTCATTATTAAGATAGCTATTTTAACATCATACTCACATCACATGACAGCAATTCACTTACCAATAAGTGTTTGTGCTAGGCTGTTATTCTCAAGATAGCCATATACCAAAATTCTGTGGTTGTCTTCCACACAACATCCATGTAACTTGACTAGATTCTCATGCTCTATACTAGAGATCACCTTGATTTCTGTCAAGAACTCCCGGACCCCTTGTCTTGATTCAGCCGATAAAACCTTTATAGCTGCCAAAGAACCGTTTCTCAGCTTTCCCTGTACAGTGGAGGAAGTTATCTGTTACTCAAAAAGAAATATATAGAAAGAAACAAAACACATCTTTCTTAAGCTCACAGGATAAACTTCTCCATATGTACTTATAGGAGAAGAAATAAGGTAAAATACATCATTTTCTCAGTAACTTAAAATCAACTTAAGCACCTTAATCTTTGAGGAGTTAAATGAAAGAGCTTCTACAAAATTTAATTGGATAAGTTGATTTTAGCTTGTGGGAGAAGTTCAATTCATTTTACCTTCTTATTTTCTTTTCCAGTAAGTGTTTATGAAGAAGTTTATACAAAATTACAAATATAGCCTTAATAGGTATACCAATTCTTCGCAAATCTAGATAATACCATACTACTACTGCAATCACCTTATAGACTACTCCAAAACCTCCCTGCCCTATCTTGTTTGCATTGCTAAAACCTTCAGTGGCAATTCGCAATTCTCTGTAAGTGTAGATGTTGACATTCTGAATTTCTGAAACATCTGTTGCAGCATATACATAGTAACATGACTTAGACATAACATTTTGGTCATATCAAAGTTTTGTACATATCTGCTAATAAAACACAGCATATAAAAATTTGACTCATGCTTCTGAGAATATAAGCATGCCATCCTAGACTACTGTAACAACCTCACCTAACCAAACCTTCCCCCCAAAAGAAAGATTCAATTAATAAAAAAAAAAAAGGAATCATGTGGCTGACCCTAAAACTAAAACTGGATTATTAGGTTAAGTATTGTTGATTATGGAAATACCAACATGGACCTAGTCTTGGAACAATTCAATTGAATACATAACTTCACAAAACAAAGATAATTCATGGAACACTGATGATATTAAACTATACCTAAATCAACTCCGGTCAACTGTGTGCCTGAGGAAGATCCTTTCTTTCTGAAAAGATGAAAGCAACTAGTCATCAGAGTAACCCTGCTCCTCCAATTGATCAAACCTAGTGCTGTAAATGTAAAATAGGTAATTGAGAACCAACTTGAAATCACCCTATAGATCTGAAAAACTCACAACCACCCCCCCCCCCCCCCCCCAAAAAAAAAATTGCACTTTGCAGCAGTAGCAGGGAACTTCTGCTATCGACAAAAATAAGCAATTATACAAATATTATTTCCATACATACACTCCTATCAAAGAATATTGAACAACATTCAATCCAAAAAAAAAGTAATATTGAATATTATTCATTGTAACCAACACGGAAAATCAAGATTCAAAAAGTCAAGTCTATGGTTTCTTTTTTCATGAAAAGTCAACCCTGGCTTGTTTCTTTGCTGAACACAATGTAAAATAGAATTCCATAGCTGTCATTCATCAATTGGACCAAAAAGAAATCGAAAATGATAGCAGGGTATATCATATATGCAACAATTGTCTTGTTTCCTTTGTACATTTCTGCATTTTTTTCATGTTTATGGAAAGTAGGTGAGAAGAAATAAAAGATAAGATAAAATGAATAGAAAACTGAAGAATATATAGCCACGACTCAACCGTACATGAAGAAGAAACTCCCTTTTCTTAAACCAAATCTCCGACGGTGTCAATTAATAGAGAAAGAAGAGAGAGTATGCTCTGAACTTGTATTCTAAAGCATCGAAGTATAAAAAACGTCAATTGTTAGTTGCAAAAGTAGAATCTACACCTTTTAATAAGGGTATATACATTTTTTTTTTATATTTCTTTCGTGAATCTTAATGTAATTCTATTATATTCCTTAAAAGAAAATTGTTGTCATTATTTTTTTAATCATTCGTTTAAGAAATAAAAATAAAGATATAAAGTATCTCTTTTTCAACTAATAATAATGACGGGAAAACTCAAAGAAGACTCTGTCAGCTTAAAGCGTGTCTGTTTGTTCTACTAAGTTTCTTTCATGTTATTAATTAATGAAAGAAAATAGGATAGGGACAGAAAGTTATTAATGATTTTTACAATAATTAACTTATTTTACAACATGAAATAACTAACTTTTTTTTAGGGTAACATGCAATAATTAACTTAAAAATTTATATTGATGACGGTTTTTAATTAAATAGTAACAAAGAAAATGAAAAAAATGAGAGAACCTAATTAAGTCTCTAATTAAAAAATTTGTAATTGAGTATTTGATCTTCTATAATTTTTGTAATTATGTTTCCAAAGTTAGTAAAATTGTCATAAATTATTATTATTATTGTTAGTTTCAGAAGATTAAGAATTTAATTATATATATTTTAGTTTAGATACTTAATTAAAAATTTAAAAAGTTATGGGACTTATGTATTAAACCTTAGTATAACAATATGGAGAGAAATATGCATAAAATAATTATAACAATTTTTTTATTATTTATATAAAATTGTATACTTTTAGCTTTGTCTTTTTTGTCCTTTAAACATAATATTATTATATGAATGGAAATAAAAAAGTAGTGTATTTATATATTAAATTTTGTTAATTTATATAATAGACCCACCAGATCAAGTGATAAGATGTTTGAGTATTTTGTATGAGATTTTAAATTCAAATCTTAAGTTCAATGAACTATTTTCTCTATTTAATAACTCTTTTATATCAAATTTTATTAATTTAATTGTTAAATTAAAAATTTCGTTGAATAGATAAGTTTAAAAAAAATAATTTAATTATATATGTTTCTAAAGTATATAGAAATGTTTACTATAAGATTATCTAACTATAAATATTTGATTTATTTAAAATTCAATGCATGATCACTAAAACAATATAAAAACATTCAATGATTAGATTGATAAAATCTAGTATAAAAAAGTTATTAACAAGAGTAATTTTAGTGACAATTACTTTTAAAGTGAATAAATTCTAATTTTATGAAAAATTACTTGTTTTAATTTCCCCCTAGTAATGTACTGTTATTTTAGGGTTAAATATATTTATAATTCCTGTAAATTTTGAAAAAAATTTAGTTCAATTTTCATTAAAAAAGTTCATATTAATTTGGTCTCAATAATGAAATATAAGGTTGACTTAATGGTAAAGGATGAATGAAGAGAGGGAGGAATAAGTGGTGATAAGTTTGAATCTCTACATTAACAAAAACTAACAAATTAATAATTAATATTTATCCATAAAAACAAATTGATCACTAAAAAAATAAGCATATTTTTACTAGTCCTCAATGATAATTTCGTTAAACATTTCAAATTAATATAAAAAAATTTATAAGGTCGAAACTAATACTTTTCAAATTTTATAGAAACTCTAAACATGTTTTATCCATTATTTTATATTAAATCGTTAAATTAATAATATTTTATGAAACTAAGAATTAAAATAAATTTTTGTATTTTTCACTGTAGGTCAATAGCAATCTCTATCTCTGTAATCAAAATTAATGTTACTAGGTTGAGAGACATGATTGCTCTCTAACCAGAAAACAAAATATATAAAGATTTTCGTACATGTTTAAATATAAGTTAAGAAAACTCAAAAATAATTTTGCTTTTAAAATAATAATATTTTCCATCTTCATTTTATATTTTAAAATTCAGAAAGAGTATATTAGAATTTCTAAAAAAGTTTCAATGAGTAGAAAAGTTTAATCAGAGAAGGACTAACGTGGATTGAGAAGTTATGGCCAACTACCAATTGTCCCACCGGCCACTTTCTTTCAAGATTTCTTAATTTTTTTTTTATGTGAGGGGATTAATTTTAGAGGAAATTGAATTGAGTATCCGTTAAGGGACAATTTTTCTGCCTATGAATACTACTCTATTATTTACGCAACCAGAAATCCAACCCATTGTTATATTTAAAGAGCCGAAGTTGCACATAAGCTACACCTTGTGGGGTTTCCGAGATTCCTTGCCTCTTCTTAAGGTTTAACACAAGGTAATAAACAGACGGTGACCCGACGCCTGTGTGACAATATACAGGAAAAATTTATCACTAAAAATTGTTTCATATCACATCATTTTTAATTCATATGTTTTATTTTATTTTATTAATTTGAAATCACGTGTAATCTTATTTGAAGTCAATAGAATTTAAAAATAGAAAATAGTAAGAGAAAAACTTTCATTTCAAATATTTATACTCATTTTCTAGGGACCGTAAAATGAATTGAACTCATCAAATTAATTTTAAATCATTTTTTTATAGATTAAATCGAGATTTTTAATCCATTGATCCACTTCAATTCATCCCTTTTGGTCCGCCAAAAAATGCCTTAAGAGAAAATCAAAGTGGACTAATCCATCAACCCATATTTTTATTAAAAAAATTAATATTTTAACCATGTTTCACCAACCATTTCTTTTAGTAACTTTTGTCTCGTGATTAATAAGTTAACTATTTTTTACATGGAGGTGATTGCCTAGACCTTGGTCAGGGTCTAGGTGTCCTTTGTGACTTCTTTCTCATATGTGGACATTTCTGATTTTGCAAAAGAATCACTATATGAATCCTCAATGTTTTGAGAAATTTGTGAAAGATCTTAAGGATGGAGAAAAATATTTGTGAAAAGTTAGATATGTGATGGATAAGGGCTTATCTTCCAAAACTCATCACTCATCCTTTTATTGTGGCTGCTAATAAAGGAAAAGACTTAATAATTAATCATGTATCATGACATTCCACGACCTAGTGTCCATTTCCAGGCTTAGTGCCACCCTAGGCTTGGTGAGATCCCAGGCTTAGTGCCACCCCCAAGTCTTTGGGTTATTTCACGGCTTAGTGCCAAAGACACTATATAAATATTATCTTCGAGTACCCGTATGCATCATGCATTAATCACAAGATAATTACTAATTGAATATATGATCATGCATGGCATTCATACTAAAAGACTAATCCTCATTGGATGATTGGATATGTTTGCGCGTAATGGATGTATTTTGGATGGTATTATTCCATGTATTTGCTAAATGTAGTGATACTACTTGTCAAGTATTATTGGTATTATGTTTGGTGGAAATTTGAATGTGCTTTGAGAACTATGATTGTAATTAATAATAGTGACCCATGATTGAATTCTATATTGCATTATAACTGCTTGACTTGATGTTAATCCCTATGTGTTACTTTGAAGACTAATGTGTTATGCTCGAGGTAGATTTGGTTAAGACTGAGATGTGAGTTATGTATATATGTGACCTAAAGATGGGCGAAAAATGATTATAAGTATGTTGCCATAAATAGAATTATATTCTTGTTCTTAGTTATGTTTGTGCGTGGGGAATTTCTACCAGAGACAATGTCATTCCCTACTTTATCAGGTTATGTATATTGCATGCCCACTAGCTTCATATCTCATCCCCCCCCCCCCCTTGTTTCTTGATTGTGGCCCTGCTTGATCACAAGTAGTAATGAGTGATGTGGGCAAGGGATCACTCGCCGATCTAGAAGATAGAAAGCTCGAAGCGACTAGAAAGATGAGACATGTCATGTGAAGACTTTTCCAGTCAAGATTGGGAGAAGTTTATTATCAATGTTGGTTTGATGGGTTGGAATTGGTTAGTTCATATAGAGGATTGTATATTAATTATGATTATTCAAGTATTTCATTCCACAAGTATGCTATGTTTATTTTCCTACCTATGATCATGAATGAAAACCTTTATTTTAATGCATGTACATTTCTCTTTTCATACTTTTATAAACCGAAACACAACTTTTCAACTAAAATAAATCAATTATTTGTAGTTTTACCAGCTTTTATTAAACAAAGATCACTTTTACTATTTTCAAACTTAAAGTAGCTAAGTTTCAATCCTAATAAGCTACATCTTCTTAAGAGAATTACTTGATGATTTTCATCAAATGCATTTGATGAAGATTGAGAGACAACATAACAATAAAAATGTTGGTAAATCAGTTAGATATTATATATATATATATATATATATATATATATATATATATATATATATATATAGTGTAATCGATCAAAGAGTAATAAATCAAGGCTAAAATATGTTTGTGATCCCTTGTTGTATATACTTGACTTTTGTTTTTGATTCCAATAAATTTTTTCATTGCTTTTTAATATTTGAAATTTTTTATTTTTTATCCTTTCTTGTTAGGATTTCTCCGTTAACTTTTTAAAAATACAATTTGAGGCGGTTTTAAAATCGTGAGTATTCATTTCGAATTTTAATTTTTTTCTTGTGGTTAAAAACCGCTAGAATCAATTAAAGGAGGAAAAAAATATGGTATCCATTTCATTTTCCCTTTCCTTATATCGTCTCAATTCAAATCAAACATAAAATAAAGAACCAAAATCCGTATACAACATCATATGAAGGATTCAAGAAATTGTGTGCAAGATATCCTCACCATCATATTTCTGAGCAACTCCTTCTTCAATATTTCTATGAGGGACTTAGCAACATGGAGAGGAATATGATTGATGCTGCCAGTGATGGAGCTCTTGGTGATATGACCCCTGCTGAAGCTAGGAATTTGATTGAGAAGATGACTTTCAACTCCCAACAATTCAGTGCAATAAATGATGCTATTGTTCTTAGAGGAGTCCATGAGGTGGCCATGGATTCATCTTCATCTACTGAAAATAAAAAGCTTGAAGGAAAACTTGATGCCTTGGTCAACCTAGTAACTCAGCTTGCCATGAATCAGAAATCTACACCTGTTGCAAGAGTCTGTGGTCTTCTGCAGATCACCATACAGATCTCTATCCTTCTTTGCAGCAATCTGGAGTCAATGAGCAACCTGAAGCTTATGTTGCAAACATTTATAATAGACCTCCTCAGCAGCAAAACCAACAACAGCAGAATAATTATGACCTTTCTAGCAATAGATACAATCCAGGTTGGAGGAATCATCCAAATCTGAGATGGACAAGTCCTCCACAACAACAACAGCCTGTCCCTCATTTTCAGAATATTGCTGGTCCAAGCAAGCCATATGTTCCTCCTCCAATACAGTAGCAGCAACAACAACAGTCACAACAAAAACAACAAGCAACTGAGGTTCCTCCTCAACCTTCCTTAGAAGAGTTAGTGAGGCAGATGACCATCCAGAATATGCAATTTTAGCAAGAGACAAGAGCCTCCATTCAGAGTCTGACAAATCAGATGGGGCAGATGGCTACTCAGTTGAACCAAGCTCAGTCCCAAAATTCTGACAAATTGTCTTCACAAACTGTGCAAAATTCGAAAAATGTGAGTGCCATCACCTTGAGGCCTGACAACCAAATTCAAGTGCCTCCACCAGTAGCAGCACTTGCACCTGAACCTGTCAAGTTTCATTCTACACCTGAAAAGGAGGATGAGATAGTTGCACAAAAGAGAAAGCTTCCTAGCAAAAATTTTCATGCAGGTGGACCTTCGTCTAGTAATTTTGACTTACAACAGCCTCTTATCCCTCTTCCATTCCCACCTAGAGAAATTCCAAACAAAAAGATGGAAGAAGCGGAAAAGGAGATCTTGGAGACCTTCAAGAAAGTAGAGGTGAACATACCTTTGCTAGATGCCATCAAGCAGATTCCAAGATATGTCAAGTTTCTAAAGGAGCTGTGCACCCATAAAAGGAAGCTCAAAGGCAATGAAAGGATTAGTATGGACAGAAATGTGTCAGCATTGATAGGTAAATCTATTCCTCACATTCCTGAGAAATGTAAGGACCCAGGTACTTTCTGTAAACCTTGCATTATTGGGAACAGTAAATTTGAGAATGTCATGCTAAATCTAGGAGCATCTGTTAGTGTCATGCCTCTGTCCATTTTCAATTCTTTATCTCTTGGACCTTTGCAATCTACAAATGTGGTGATTCATTTGGCAAATAAAAGTATTGCTTACCCCGCAGGTTTCATAGAGGATGTGTTGGTTCGGGTTAGTGAACTTATTTTTCCTATTGATTTTTATGTTCTTAATATGGAAGAGGGATTTTCCCATGGTTCAGTCCCAATTATTTTAGGCAAGCCATTTATGAAAACAGCCTGAACCAAGATAAATGTTTATGTTGGCACATTGTCTATGGAATTTGGTGATATTGTTGTTCATTTTAACATTCTTAATGCCATGAAACATCCATCTGAGGATCATTCTGTTTTTCGTGCTGAGATAATTGATCAGATTGTTAATGATTATATGTTTAATTTTGATTCTGTTCTTCATGGTAGGAAACATCCATTTTTATCTGATTTGCATACGTGTCATTCCTTATGCATTAAATCTAAATCTGAGTTTGAATTTGATCTTGTGTCTGACTTTTATGTTGAGAGTGAATTTGAATTTAAGTCTGGTGTTGTACCTCTTGATGTCAAACTTTTAGAGTCAGAATGCACTAACCATGTTGCAGGAAGTACATATACTTCTGACTTTCTTTATGAGGTACAGGCTGAGGAACCTTCCTCTTCTCCTACCCTGGTTCCTCCCACTGTTCAGCCACCACCCACACCAGAGTTGAAGCCCTTACCAGCAACTCTCAAATATGCTTACTTGGAGGACAAGGAAAAAATTCTAGTGATCATCTCTGCCTCCCTTGCTGCTGAGCAAGAGAAGTTGTTGCTAGTGCTCAAGAAACACAAGAAAGCCATTGGATGGACTTTAGCAGACATTCCTGGTATTAGCTCATCTACCTGCATTCATAGGATACTTTTAGAGGATGGAGCTAAGCCAGTGAGGCAACCACAACGGCGACTCAACCCCGTCATTCTAGATGTGGTGAAAAAGGAAGTGACCAAGCTCTTACAAGCTGGAATCATCTACCCCACTTCTAACAGCCAGTGGGTGAGTCCAGTCCAAGTGGTTCCTAAGAAGATAGGCCTCATAGTGATTAACAATGAAAAGGATGAGCTTATCCCGACAAGAGTGCAAAACAACTGGCGAGTTTGCATTGATTATAGGAGGCTGAACCAGGTAACCAGAAAATATCATTTTCCCCTGCCTTTCATTGATCAAATGCTTGAGCGCTTGGCAGGTAAGTCTCATTACTGTTTTCTTGATGGTTTTTCTGGTTATTTACAAATTCATATTGCTCCTGAGGATCAAGAAAAGACCACATTCACCTGTCCCTTTGGCACTTTTGCGTATAGGAGGATGCCCTTTGGCCTATGCAACGCCCCCGGTACCTTCCAGCGGTGTATGCTTAGCATTTTCAGTGATTTTTTAGAGAGTTGCATAAAGGTATTTATGGATGATTTTACTGTTTATGGATCCTCTTTTGATACGTGTTTGGATAGTTTGGATAGAGTTCTTAGTAGATGCATTGAAACTAACCTTGTGTTGACTTTTGAAAAATGTCACTTCATGGTAGAACAAGGTATAGTTTTAGGGCATATCATTTCCAGTAGGGGCATAGAGGTAGACCTCTGGAGTTTCTGTAGCATGGTTCTACTGTAGCTAGTTGGCACATACCTCTTTTTCATAACCCCTTTCATCTTAGTCCATGTATCTATCTCTCGCCCTTCCTCTCTCATCTTTTCTCTTTGATTTTTATTCTTCCAAACAAGGGCATAATCTGAGAATTCAGCGGCTGCTAACTTCACTTTCTGTTCTTTAGTATAATCATTGCAGGAGAATACATACTCAATTTTCATTTCCCAGTCAAGGTAGGCATTTAGGTCACTCTTGCCTTTGAAAGGAGGTACATTGAATTTTACTCCCTCAATTATGTTCAGCCCCTTAATTCTGTTTTGCCTTGGTCCATCATTGCCTCTATTCCCACCATAAAGCATTCTGATTCAATTGTTTCTACAGTCCTTCTATTCGTCCATAGAACTCTTCATTGTTATGGTTCAGCAAACGTTGCATTTGTGTAGTCATCACGTCCAGTAACAAACGCTGAGATCCATCCAGTTGATGATATTCACCACCACCGTCACCAGCTCCTACCATAATTAAGGAACAAAGAAATTTGCAATAAATTAAACAAAGGTTTCAAGACCTTACCACACTCTACTCACGTGTTTCTCTCTTTGGTGAAAGTACAATCGTGTTTGATGCTCTCTATATAGGCTTTTGTGTGATGTTTTTCACACTTGTCATTTACCACTCACTCCCTCTTAAGTTCCTAGATGAATCAAATTGGATGCACAAGGTAATAGAATAGGAAAGACAACTTAATTATCACAGACAATAACAGATAACACAAAGTCAATAATAGATAATAACAGACAACACATACTCAATAACAGACAACTCAATTCATAAACAGAAGACAAAAAGACATGGACAACACAAAACAGGTTGAAGAAACAAAGAAACTACTCAATTACAGAGAAGAAGAAGAACAAAAATATTGAAAATGACATGTAAACTTCAAATGGTCATAACTTTTGCTACAGTTGTTCGTTTGAGGCCCACTATATATCAAAACGCTCAAAATTCCCAAAGGGAATTTGGCCCACTATTTTTGCCAAAAAAATGTCTGTAACTGCCTCAAATCCTCGTTCAAAGATCAAACACCCGATTATTTTCAAAATTTTTACTTTCTGCAATTGCTTTTTTTTTATATATATAATGCAATGCGCTCTTCACAATTCTTCTAGGATAATAGAATGTTCAATCAATCAATTCCACTAGTCCAAATTCAATAGGAAATTAGGAAATTTGACCCAAACCCTAATTTCATCTAATAAGCAAAATTCGTCCCAAACAAAATTCGAATAGAGCAAAATAGAATTCGAATATAACAAGGCACAAATAGACCATCCACAACAAGAACGAAAATAAGAACGAAAATGAAAACAGAAACGAAAATAAGAACAAAAACAACAAAGAGAATGAAAACGAAAATGAAAACAGGAATCAAAATAAGAACGAAAATAGGAATGCAAACAGGAACGTAAACAACAGGAACTCATATTATAGAACAAAACACAAACCTAAGACAAAATACGAAGGAAGAAAAAAAATATCAGATAGGATAGAACTTGTATCAAGAGTTGAAGCTCTGATACCAGATGATGTGATCCTTATTAGGAGCGAATCACTTGGTACAGGTCACAGAAACGAATGATGCCACTTCCAGAGATGAAAGATAAGTCAAGGGTAGACGCCACAAGGGTTCAACCTTGATAAGTCCGAGATTGGTTTAGCAAGGAACCCAGAGAGAAGCTCTCACAAAATACACACGTATTTTCTCAAAATGTCAAAAGTTCCTTTTCTTGAAAATGAGTTCAATACATATAGTGTAGCTGAAGTGCAGCTCAAAAGGCACTAATTTTATTTAATTAAAATTAAAAAAAAGAATAGAAAAATATTTTGTGAATGTATGAATACATGATTTTGATGATGCCAAAGAATAATCAAACAAGGTTTCTTTCAAGATTACTTCAACAAACATTCAAAGGTTAAACATTGCTTCAAGATTAATATAAGGTTGCTTCAACAAACAAGCGTTGCTTCAAGATTAATTCAAGATCAAGCTTTTGCCTCAAAACAATTTGTTTCCAAGAAATCAAGGCTCTGGTAATCGATTACCAGGCAGTGTAATCGATTACCAGAAGACAATTTTGAAAAACAACTTTTAAAAAGGGTTTTGAATTTGAATTTTTAATCATGTAATCGATTACCAGATGTTTGTAATCGATTACCAGCAATGACACTTCAGAAAATACTTTGAAAAGACATGACCCTTCAAAATATAACTGTGTAACCGATTACCAGAAACTTGTAATCGATTACCAGTGAAGAATTTCAGAAAAAGCTTTTTGAAAAGACACATCTCTTCAAACCATTTTTGAAAAGGCACGAATGGCCTATATATATGTGTGACTGACTTTGAAAAGCAAGAGAGAGATATTCTAAGAGAACTTAATTGCCAAATGCTCTCTTAATGACTCTTGGGCAAACACTTGTAAATCTATTAAGCATTCATCTAGGAACTTCAAATTGTATTATCATCTCTAAAAGAGAGAAATTCCTCTAGAATCTTCAATTTGTATCATCCACTCTAAAGGAGAGAAATCTTTCTATTCATCTCAGAAAGTTAGTTGTAATCAAGAGACTAGTTTTCTGTTGGATTGAGATAATCGTAATCAAGAGATGGGTTGTCTCTTGGAGAATCTTGAACACAAGGGTGAGGGATCCCAAGGTGTGTTCAAAGTCTGTAAAGGATTTACAGAGATAGTGGAAAATCTCAAGTGGGTTGCTCGAGGACTGGATGTAGGCACGGGAAGTGGCCGAACCAGTATAAATCGAGTTTGCATTTCTCTCTTCCCTTATCTCATTTATGTTATTACAATTAATTTTGTCTTGTATATTTAAAGAGCGTTATTAAATTGATTGGTGCTTCTTCTTCTGCATTTTGAGCTTATCATTTAGAAGGGGGTTAAAAGTTTGTTAGTGGAAAATTTTGAAACTTAATTCACCCCCCCCCCCTCTCTTAAGTTATTGAGGCCACTTGTCCAATAAGTGGTATCAGATCAAGATTCTTGTTTAAAGTTTAAAAACTTCAAGAATAATTATGGCCTCATCTAACTTTTCATTTCTTGAGGGAAATTCTATTAATATGACTCTTGTTTTCAATGACGAGGGTTATCACTATTGGAAAACTCAAATGCAGATCTTTATAGAAGCCATAGATTTAAATATATGGGAAACCATTGAAATTGGTCCCTTCTTTCTTACAATGGTAGTGGGAAATGCAACTATAGAAAAACCTAGAGAAGAATGGGATGATGATGAAAGAAGAAGGGTTCAATACAATTTAAAGGCCAAAAATATAATCACTTATGCATTAGGCATGGATGAATATTTTAGAGTCTCAAATTGTAAAAATGCAAAAGAAATGTGGGATACATTACAAGTAACCTATGAAGGCACAACTGATGTCAAGAGATCAAGAATAAACACTCTCACACATGAATATGAACTATTTAGAATGAATCAATATGAGACCATACAAGAAATGCAAGATAGATTTTTACTCATATAGTTAATCATCTTGCATCATTGGGAAAAATATTTCCTAATGAAGATCTCATTAACAAAATGTTGAGATGTTTAAGCAGGCAATGACAACCAAAAGTAACAGTAATTGCAGAATCAAGAGATCTCACTAATATGTCTCTTGCCACTCTCTTTGGAAAACTTCAAGAACATGAAATGGAACTTATGAGACTCCATTAACATGAAGAGAATGATAAAAAGAGGAAAGGAATAACACTCAAAGCCTTATCCTCTTCTATTCAAGAAGAAAGTGACAAAGAGGACTTGAATGAAATAGAAGAAGATGATGATTTCAGATTTTTTGTGAAGAGATTCAATAAATTTATGAGAAACAAAGGAAATCAAAGGAGATCAAACATTAATCCAAAGAAGAAAGGAGAAGATTCCTCCTTAGCCCAAATATGCTATGAATGTAATCAACCCGAGCATATGACATTTGATTGTCCTGTCTTTAAAAGAAGAATGGAAAAATTCGACAAGAGGAATTTCAAAGAAAAGAAAGCATACATCACTTGGGAAGATAATGACATGGATTCTTCAAGTGATTCAGAAAATGAAATCATAAATCTGAGTCTCATGGCCAAAGACTATGAAAGTGGAGAAGAGGTAATGTCTTCTAACTATGACTTATCTATTTCTTTTGATGAACTCCAAGATGCATTCAATGAATTGCATAAAGAATCTATCAAACTTGCCAAATTAGTTTCATATTCTAAGAAAACCATTTCAAGTTTAGAAAAGGAAATTTTGAAGTTAATTGTAGAGATAGAAAATCTTAAATCTGAAGTTAAAACATTAAAATCAGTAGATAAAGACCAATCATCTACAAAATGCTTAGTACAAGAAAACATTAAAGCATCTCATTCATGAGAATGTTGTGATAAATTCAAAGAAGAAATTGTAGATTTAAAAATTGCTCTTGCCAAAGTTACTCTTGGTAAAAATAGTTTAGATATTATATTAGGCAAATAAAGTTGTGTTTTGGATAAGGATGGATTAGGATATAATCCTAAATATCAACAAAATATGCATAAAAATTTCTTTGCCTCCATTCAAAAGGCTAGTTCTCCTTTGTTAACATGTTTTTATTATGGTAAGAAAGATCATAGTGCATCAACATGTTATATTAGAAAGAATGGTAGTACCATTGGAAAAATGGTATGGATTCCAAAAGGATTCTTGCTCAAAACTAGCATACAAGGACCCAAGAAAATTTGGGTACTAAAATCAAAATATGATTATATGAATGATGGACTCCTTGAAGCAAAGTTGATATTGATAGCGGCTGCTTCAAATACATGCGGGAGATGCATCAAAGTTTATTCATATTTCTCCCAATAATAGTGAACATGTGATCTATGGAGACAACAACAAAGGTAAAACTGTTGGAGTTGGAAAAATAGGTATGAATCCCTTTACCTCCACATAAAATGTTTTACTTGATGATGGTCTTAGCATAGTTTATTAAGTATTTATCAATTATGTGATAAAGGCCTTTTGATATCATTTTATTCTCATATATTCCAACAAGTGATATCATTTGATTCTCATATATTCCAACAAGTGATATCATTTGATTCTCATATATCAAGTTGTAAGACAAGCAGTAACATTTTCTTTTAGGCCAAGAAATGGTACTTTGAAAGGTATGACATGATCTACTCTTTTAATTCATTACAAATTGTTGAATGCTACTCCCCTCTCTGCTCATGATTTGTTTTTGATGTTGACAAAGGGAGATAGATAGATAAAAGATAAGATAGTAAGGGAATTATATATTCTTTATGAAACAACTTTTCATATATGAAATCTATGAAATCTTCTAGTGTTTCATATAAGCAATCATTGCAAAATCAAGGGGGAGTAAACTATACAGATAGATATTCTTTTGTTTTTACTCCTAACCTACAAATGATTATCATCATCAAAAAGGGGGAGAATGTGAATCATGCAGGTTTCAGGTTTTGATGATGCCGAAAAAGAATTTGCTTGATAATGATTCTCATCATAAAAAAGGCAAAAATGTGAATAATGCAAGTTTTGATGATGTTGAAAAGAATTCACTTGATAATGATTGTCATCATCAAAAAAAGGGAGAATGTAAATGTATGAATACATGATTTTGATGATGCCAAAGAATAATCAAACAAGGTTGCTTTCAAGATTACTTCAACAAACATTCAAGGTTAAGCATTGCTTCAAGATTAATACAAGGTTGCTTCAACAAACAAGCATTGCTTTAAGATTAATTCAAGATCAAGTTTTTGCCTCAAAACAAAGCGTTTCCTAGAAATCAAGGCTCTGGTAATCGATTACCAAGCAATGTAATCAATTACCAGAAGACAATTTTGAAAAACAACTTTTAAAAAGGGTTTTGAATTTGAATTTTGAATCATGTAATCGATTACCAGATGTTTGTAATCGATTACCAGTAACGACACTTCAGAAAATACTTTAAAAAGACATGACCCTTCAAAATATAATTGTGTAATCGTTTATCAAAAACTTGTAATCGATTACCAATGAAGAATTTCAGAAAAAAAAACCTTTTTGAAAAGACACATTTCTTCAAACTATTTTTGAAAAGGCACGAAGGGCCTATATATATGTGTGACCGACTTTGAAAGTTAAGAGAGAGATATTCTAAGAGAACTTAATTGTCAAATGCTATCTCAATGACTCTTGGGAAAACACTTGCAAATATATTGAGAATTCATCTAGGAACTTCAAATTGTATTATCATCTCTAAAAGAGAGAAATTCCTCTAAAATCTTCAATTTGTATCATCCACTCTAAATGAGAGAAATCTTTTTGTTCATCTTCGAAAGTCAGTTGTAATCAAGAGACTAGTTGTTTGTTGGATAGAGAGAATTGTAATCAAGAGACGGGTTGTCTCTTGGAGAATCTTGAACACGAGGGTGGGGGATCCCAAGGTGTGTTCAAAGTCTATAAAGGATTTACAGATATAGTGGAAAATTTCAAGTGGATTTCTTGAGGACTGGACGTAGGCACGAGAAGTGGCCGAACCAGTATAAATCGAGTTTGTATTTCTCTCTTCCCTTATCTCATTTATGTTATTGCAATCAATTTTTTCTTGCATGTTTAAAGAACATTATTAAATTGATTACTGTTTCTTCTTCTGCATTCTGAGCTTATCATTTAGAAAGAGGTTAAAAGTTTGTTCGTGAGAAATTTTGAAATTTAATTCACCCCCCTCTTAAGTTATCGAGACCACTTGTCTAACATATTTGACATGGGCCTTCAGCAACAATCAAGATGATTCTTGGTAGTGCCTTTGGGCCTTCATCCTTCTCCACTTGGGTCTTGTCAAGTATGGCTGATACCATTTCTTGGAGGGAATTCTCTAGCTGTTTGGTCCTACTCCTGGTCATAAGTCCCTGTATTTGGGCAACTTTGGGATTCTCATCACAATCTTAGCATATTTTATGTTTTTTGCTTATAGCATTTTTGATTTTTTTGTTCTGTAATTTTTTGGTTTTCAAATGTTGTTGATAGGAGGCTTTTAAGTAGCTTGAAGAAAACAAATTTAAATTTGAGTTTGATTTTGTATGATTGAGATTGAGAATATTTCACTGCATTTTTTTGTGCTTTAATTGATTCTAGTGGTTTTTAGCAGTAAAAAATTATAATTTTAATTTCAAAATGAATATTAACCGCCACAAATCACATTATCAAATATTTAACCAACTCGTCATCACTTAACTGATGACATGAACCTAAAATAAAACTTTTCAAATATCAAGAAGCAAATGTGAAGAAAATTTTTATCAAGGATAAAAAATAAAAGTCAAGTATATATCAGGGATCACAAACATATTTTAGCCATAAATCAATAATACATATAAGAGGAAAAGAACTTTATATAGATTTTCATTATGTAATATATATATATATATATATATATATATATATATATATATATATATATATATATAAAGATTTTCATTACTATATTAATAAGTTTGTGATTTTTGTTGATATTGTTAGACATGTGGCCTCAGAAATCTTAAGAAAGGAGAGTTGAATTAAGATTTTACAAACTATTCCCCAATTAAAATTTCTATACAGATTTTAACCCAAGTCCCAAGATTCCTTTTAAAATGAATTCCTTAATAATAATTCAAATTAAACTTACTGAATAGAAATAATAAGCAACAATAAATAAAAGAGTTTGAGGGAACAGAAAGTGCAAACACAGTTTTTATACTGGTTCGGCAAAGTCCGTTGCCTATGTCCAGCCCCCAAGAAACTCGCTTGGGAGTTTCACTATCTTGTAATCCTTTACAACTTTTGAAACACACAAGGACATCCCTTCCTTTGTGTTTAGATGCCATACAATAAGAGACTCTCAGTCTCTTAGCCCTTTAATCAGAAAGAGAGGAAGAAGAAATGATTTCTCTTGGAAGAGACAGATGTTACAATGAAGCGCTCAATTCCTTATTGAATGTCACAAGTGTTTGGCCAAGGAATTGTGAAGATAAGATGATTTGTATTTGAGAGGAGAAGAACTTTGAATTCAGTGAAAAACTCTGTTAATCAATTGAGAGGATAAAACCTTTTTTTGGGCAATCAAAAACTCTCTTAATCTCTTGAGAGGATATAACTTTTTGGGCAATGAAAAACTCTCATCATCTTTTGAGAGGATAAAAACATTTTACACAAGCAAAACTCTCATAATCTCTTGAGAGGATAAAACATTTTGAATAAGCAAAAATCTCAAAATATTTCATTCCCAAGTCACACATATATATAGGCCTTTGATGGCCATTCAAAATTCAAATGAAAAGATGTGACTGTTGGGAATATTTTTCGAAACTACTCACTGGTAATCGATTACAATCTTGGTGTAATCGATTACACAATTATTTTTCTTGAACAGTTGTGACTCTTAATTTAAAATTTGAATTTCTGATGTTCAGAGTCACTGGTAATCGATTACAAGGTTTGTGTATTCGATTACAAGATTTCAAAAATCTTTTAAAACGTTTTAAAGCACTGGTAATCGATTAAATGAACTGGTATTCGATTACAATTTAAAAAATCCTTTTTAAAATCTTTTTGAATGTATTTTAAATGTTTTAAGCCTTTGGTAATCGATTACAATATGTTGGTAATCGATTACACATTTTGAAAACCTTTGAAGAATGTTTGAAATGATTTTCAGAAAGCTTTTGTGCTTCTTGTAATCGATTACCAAAGAGAAAACTTTAAAATCATTTGTTTTGAAGGAAAAATAACTTGGCCAAATCTTTGTGCTCTCAAATCTAACTTGTAAATCTAACTTAAGAATCTATCTATTCAATCTTACTTGAATATCTTGGATTGCTTGATGTTTACTTGAATAATTCACGAAGACAAATCTTTCTTGAAATCATAATCTCCTTGAGTTGGTTTGGATATGCTTGACTATTGGCATCATCAAAAACTTCTTGAAGCCTTGCTTCTACAGATATAACTACCCTACAAGATCTTAAAAAAATTTAGTTGTAGGGACAACACTTACACATATATAAACTAATGGGGGCAAACTTAATATTGAATTTTTAATTATATTTTAAGTTTTAGTAATAATTTATAACCAAACACATATATTATGTTAAAGAAAAATAAATATCTACTTGTCCCCACTCTCTCTGAAATGCATTTGTCCTTGCTACTCACCTATGACAATTATGGATGCATGTTTCCATAATGGTCTTTCCCGAAATAGGTTTGATTTTGGGCTACTTCTTTGTTCAATTTTGTTACGCTAGTCATTAGTCATTGTTCATCAGAAACAATTATTTTAGCTATTAACTGTCAGAAACAAATCAAACAACTATTTTAGTCATTAGTCATTTCTAGCATTGGGTCAAGCTAGAAGCCATTTAGATTGAGCTGCGTTAGTCAATAGTCATCTACTGAATTAGCTAGCTAAATTAGTTGTTAGCTAATGATAAACAACTAGCCTCAATAACAAAGATTTTTAGCGCCAACACCTTTGAAGTTTTTTTTTTTTTTGTAGTATACGTCATTTTAATTTTTGTTGTCAAGTAGCAACATTAACTGATAAAGTAAAAATGACATTAGAAGTCTATTGACATACCAATCTCGAGGAGTCTAACAAGACAATTATATGTATAGTTTTTTTTTTTTTGGTAAACTATGCTTTTAAATTCTCATTTGTTCAAAATAATTGCTAACATCATACTAATTGATGAAGGATTTAAAAACACAATTTCCTAACAATATTAGTTTATTTTAGACGGAGGACCAAATTGAATCCAAAAGAAAATTAGATGACCAAATCAAACCTAATCAATAAATTAGAAGACAAAAAATATATTTAACTTTTTTTTTACTCTAATCTCTCTTTTTATTCTCTTTCTTTTTCAACTTTTCTAACCATTGTGTATAGCACAAACTCTCTTTGGTTACTTTAAAAATCATACTAACAATTTTTTTTATTAATTAACAATGTAAAGTCTTTTATACAAATAATATAAAAACATTGTTTGTGTAATACAATATATAGCCATTAAACTTTATTATTAAAGTGATAAAACAAAACTTACCATACACAACAATGGACACTATTTTATCAACAGTGTATACACTATTTTTTTTTATGGAAGTGTGTACACTATTTATTCACAAGATAACAAGAATGTAAGTAGAATTATTATTTTATTAGGGACTTAAACCAAAATAAAAGTTTATTAAAGAGTAAAAGCAAAAATTGGATATACATCAGGTATCAAAAACATGTTTAAGCAAAACAAAAATTTAAACATAGCATTAACAACATCCACACACAATATTAAAAACAAACAAACATAATATTGTTTTATCCAAACTTAACTCATAAATAAACAATATTACAAAGATAATTAAGTCATTCAATAGATACAAATCTATATTACTAATTTGAAGCACCAAACAACACAAAATATCCATTTATAGTTAGAAGTCAATCTTAAAACTTAAAAGAACTTATTAACAAAGTCATAAACTTATACATAAAAATAAATAATTATAATTCAATATTCTTAAATAAAATATAAAATAAATTTAATATGAGATATGTTAAATTATGATTCACTATTCTATATTATATGTTATTGGTAGTCATAAAATTAGAAAAATATTAGTATTATTTTTTATAAAAAAAAATATAATATAAATTATTTACTTCAATAACATATTTTAATTATATTAATATATATTATATATGATATGTGCAAAACGAGTTCTATAATATCCTTATCAGCATCCATCTCAAAAAAATAATGCAACTAAATATCTATCCCATTTCCAATTTCATTAAACACATAACTACTTTGTCTATTTGTAAATCACTTTATAAATACTCATAAGATTTGAGTCTATTTTGCGATGCCTAGTCAGTAGTTCCTAACAACACCTACTAGAACATTTTTTACATGATTACGCTAACTGACGAAGACGCTAATTGCATTTATATTTTTTCTGCTCCGGGACGCATAATGCCCTGCACAACCTCGAATGCACAATTGAACAATCATATGATTATAGCAATTACGTATAAAAGCATAAAAAAATATAGTGATATATTGTCATGCTCAATGCCAAATACAGAATTGAACAATCATATAAATAAGCAATAGCAATTAATTAACCCGAAAAAAAAAGTAAGAAACAATTTTTTACATGATTGCATGAAAACACGTAGGATTGGAAGAAAGAGATGCCCGAGTAGTCTATCATGTACAAGCGTTCCCGCCTTCAAGGAAGCAAGAATTTTGAAAAATTATTCGTAAGGGGAAAAAGAAAAAAACTCTGGAATGAGAGAAAACAAAAGTCTCAAGGATTTAGGCAGAATTATTGCTTGATAAATGTTATATTTATAATTATAAAAAGTCACAAAATTTGTCCAAATCTCATCTTTAAAACAATTCATCAAAATCTCTATCATTTTAAATATCATACCACTTTTTAAAGTTGACATTTAAATACCATTAAATTTTATTGTTATAAGAAAAATCTTGAAAGTCTTGATTAAATACAATAATTTTTTTTATCATCTTTCCAAATTTTACACAATGCTTTTTTTTCTATAAAAATCTTTTAAAATAATTTCAAATCATAATTAAATACTTAGTAGAGAGAATTTTGTCGTTGAGAGTCTACTCAAATAAGATTATCTCCAATGAAAGATCGTCTAAACCAAAAATACACCTTAGACCCAGGGACGGATCCAGACAATAAATTTCAGTGTGGCTAAAATATAAAAGAAATTATAGACTAAAATATATTGAAAATAAGAAATAATGTTGTTTAAGAAAATGTATTTACAATAAAATTCGTCTACTATCCATTTTTTGAAGATGGGCTAAAATAACATCATTGTTGATTGTTCCAAGAACATCTCTTTCTATAAAAGTTACAAGATGATCATTTAACCATTGATCATCCATTTTGTTACATAGCTGACTCTTCACAAACTTCATAGCTGAAAAAACACGTTTCACACTTGCAGTTGCTACCGGCAAGACTAACGTTTCAAATGTGTTGCACTTTTTTGTTTTCACAAGCTTTGCATAAAGGTCTGAAAGTCCTTTTAACTTTACAAATTTTGGATCACATCGAACATTTCTAACATAATTCTAAAATTGATGTCGCACCACCACTTTCGGCACATCTACAAAATCATTTGGATAAAGTTCAACCATCCTCAACAATTTTTTCACATCAAAAGCTTCAAATGATGATGAGGGACTCAAACTTGAAACACATTGTAAAAGTTCAGTATTATCTTCATCAAACCTATCATTGAGCTCCTGCAACTACAAATCTAAAACACTAAATAAATAATCATGCTTATAATGATGCAAATCAGAAACACTAGAAGTGATAGCATGTCATCTAGGTTTCTTCCCTTGCACATTCAGTGCATCCAAATCAGGCACATCAATATCATGCTTATTGCAAATTTCCATAACCTTAGATATAAGTTCTTCCCATTCATCATTCCTCATTTCTTGTAATTCTTCTTTGGTGGCTTTGACAAGTGATAAAGCATTCAAAAGATCTTGATCACGCTTTTGTAGCACTACACTTAAATCATTTGTAAATCCTAAAATCTCAACCATCAGGTATAACATGAAAATAAAATCAAAGGACTGAAGCACATCTAGCAAAAGCATAGTTTCACCATATTTTTCAAATGACGTATCTTTCCTGACTTCTTCAAGTACCTCAATAATGGAACCATATATAGTCATCAAACTAGTGAAAGTCCTAAAGTGGGAACCCCAATGAGTGTCACCCACTTTAGTAATAGATGATTCTTGATTTAATCCACTACCAGTCTCTATCTGACTCTCTTCAAATTGAGATACTTGTTTGTCCCGAAGCAATTCTTGTCTCTATCCTTTTGAATCGTAGGAGCAGTCATAAAGTTATTGCCCGAAGCACAACCTATTACATTAGCTATCTCTGGGTTATATATTTATTTCATTAAAATTTTATTTTAATACTATATGTTTATTATTTTAATATCATAACTTAGTGTTGATTTATAACTACAAACATGTAGCCTTTGTAAAAAAAACAAACTAAGAACATGTAATTATAAAAAAAAACGTTATTTTTAACATTATATTATTTAACATTAGTAAATATTTAATATTTAAACAAAAATAATAAGTATAAAAAATTATCTTAAAAATTAAAACTAATGATTTTTGTTATAATTACATGTTCTTTAGGTTATTTTTTTATTTATCAATTAGCATAATAGTTAATTTTACTAAATATCTTTAATTTAATAAATTAACTTAAAAAGTTTTAAGTTAAAATTATAATTTCAAAAATTCTGGTGTGGCTATAGCCACACTCTGCCTCAACATACGTCCGCCCCTGCTTAGACCCAATAAATAACTATTATAAAATTAAAGTTAAAATATGCTTGTAATTTTTAATAAATATTCGAATTTTGTGTTTAAGCTTTTCTTCGATCTTGTTCCTTGATAAAACTAAAAAAAAATTGATCCTTGACACTCTTTTTAATTCCTGATAAAATAACGAATTTTGTGTTTGTTCTCTAATAAGTTTTTCATTTGTTAAAAATTATAGATAATAAAAACAGAATTTATTGATTTATCAGAGATTAAAAAAATGGTCAAAGATTAAAAATAAAATTATTGTTTTATTAGGAACTAGTTTCGGGCTCATGCATACGCACAAGCCATGGTTTTTTTTTCTTATTTGGTTGTTTAAATTTTTAAAAAATAGTTGGAACACATAAAAGCAAAAACAAATAAAAGAATAAAATTGGAAAATGATAGAAAAGGAAAGAAACTCCGGAGAGAAAGTTGAGAGAAAGAATTTGAAAACTAAATGAATTAGCCTAGTCATCTAAGTGTAGCTATAAAAATATAGGAATGTATGGAATATTGTTGCAACTGAATTAGTTAAGTTGTAACCAAATTATTGAGCCGAATTATTAGTGATAATATGATATTATTATAATACTGAATCATCTAGCTAACTGCATCAACCTAACCATATTCAACATCAATATAAAGGGGTGTTTTCCCATCTTGATCCTGCTTGTCTAATAACTAATGCAATTCAATTTCATCGGTTTCCAAAATGGTATCTTTCATCACAGCCAACTTCCCTGCTCTTGCTGCAGCATGCAAAGGTGTATCATCCCTTTTTTCTGTCAATTGTTTTGTCATTTTTTTTCCTTGGGGTGTTTCCTGCCTACATCCTTGGTGTTGTCATATTTGGCTTCTTTACCTACCCATCAAATTCTACTCTTTTATGCTCTAATCTATCAAAACCTTCCTTTCTTCCTTCCTCAAAAATCCCATATCAACTCTAGTGTATTTCATTCCACAACATCTCAACGGAGAGGATCATCCCAATCATTGTGAAATGTAATTTTTATTAATTTCTTAACTCTTTTATCTTTAAAAAAAAATTTAGATTTTTGTTCTTCCTGTGTCTGTCAACAAAAAGAAAAATTGGGTTAAAAACTTTGTACCTAGAAGTGTTTTTTTATTGCATTATCATTGTCTATAAAGAGAAAGAGAGTCTAAAGAAGCAAAACAACCCCATACCTCAAGCACCAAAGTTTGAAAAAGACAAAAAAAAGGTAATTATTGTTGGGTTGAAGTATTCCTTGAATAATTATTATGTGAAAAAAGAAAAAAAAAAGAGAAAAAGGTTGAAAATGAAATGTGGAGCACAATGTTCATAAGCTAATCATCAATTCCTATTTTATAAGATAAGTTTCTAAGATAAGGTACCTGACACACAAGAATGAACCCATCTATATCAGATTTTAGCAACCAAAAAGATCCATATTTTTCCAATCAAATCTAAGAAGCAAAACCCTATGAGAAAAAATCAAAATATGGATTGAAACAATTTTACACATGCTCGGTATATTATCTATATATAATTTAGTACACAACAACACATTGACCCAATATATATGTGTGTGTGTGTGTGTGTATATATTTCCAATATTTGACAATGGAAAGCATGAGCCTATAATGATCATAAAAGAGTAAGATTTTCCAAAATTTAATTATTTTGTTTAGAAAAAGGACTACTGAAAAATAAAGGTATAACATACCAGACAAAAGATGGATAAGAACACTGACAATTTTGTCTACCGAACTGAAAAATAAGCTACAACGCCAAACAATCAAAGCCCACGCTAATGAACCATTCTTCTACCAGGACATCAAATTATCAAGGATAACATGCTTACCTCAGCCGCAAACTAGGAAAAGCTTTTCATTGCTTGGGTAAAAAAGGAGGTAAACTAAGAAGATTGTATTGGCATAATAGCAAAAGTCATGAAAATGCATGAACAAATCACTTTACCACCTAGTTTTCATTACATAGGTTTCTACTACAGCAACACATGCAATTAATACCTATATCCTTATGATAATGAGAACATTGAGACATTATTCCAATGACTTTAATTAGTCAAGGAATTGAAGCATTGCGTAAATTCACAAAACATAGAATAGTTTCATGAGGAGTGTTGGCAATTCACTTTCTAATATACTCTTTAACAAAGTTAAAATTGATTAGAAAACACAAATCATGAGTGAGAGTAGCGAGAGCCATACAAAATTTATGATTTCTAATAAATTCCAACCAATAATGAGTGTATTTAAAAGAGTATGTTAAAGAATTCATTGCTACTTGCTAGCATTTCTCTAGTTTCATGGTTGCACAAAAAACTTGAAATACAAAATTTGAGATATCATCATTTACCAGGAGATAGTAATGTCGTTTCTTGAACCTATAATATATCCAACGGAGAGGAACAAATACGATATAGAACAAACAATATACCAAGGGAACGACTTGTGGCCCTAGTAAAAGAGGGTAATAAAAAAAATGAAAACCAATAAAGAAGGCATTGAAATCTGTTTAAAAAAAGAAAAAGAAAAACCAATGCGTTGTGCCAGACAAAATCAACTTACTTGCCCGGAAGATGAAGCAAAACCAACCAAAGCCAAGAACCCCCAAAAGATGAGTCACCTGAACACTCGTAGGAAAAAAAATATGAAAGTCGAAGTGGAAGTTAGCCACATCTCATAAACTTTATATTTCTACAAATAATTTAGTACACAATGTCAACTTGTAATTAAAATGCTATGACTGTGGCATAAATGATATTCGTTTGGTCTCGATTATAACAAAAAAACATATTTTACACTTATTAAAGCTTGAAAATGCCCAACTAAAAAGTGAAATGAATAAAGAAAATCACAAAAACTTATAGAACCTAGTAGTAGCTATAGTGGGAAGTGTGGCAGGTTGAGGAAGGCGATAGTAGTACCCTTTCGTTTCACCTTCTCCTAACCTAGTTGAATATTCAATTCATACTTTGCTTCTCAATAAAAAAAAATAATCTTTAATATATCATGTATCCCTTTTCACATAAAAATAACTCTTCATAGTTTATACATCTTCTTAACTTGGGCAATGTTTAAATTAAAAACAAGAAAGAAAGAAAGAGACAAATGACAAATCTTTTTGGTTGTTTAGCTGCAAAGATGACAAACCTCAAGAAAACAACACATTGACTAAGCTTTCTCTCAGAGAAAAAAAAAAATAAACCATTCAAAACCACAAAAAAACCATACTTTCTCCTAGAAAAACACCACCATAAACTCTTTCAAAGACAAAGATACCAAAAATCCAACCATACATTTACGAAAACCCAACGATACATTCCTAGAAAAGCATCAACAAAACAATACCAAAAAAAAATTACTTAAGCTAAAGAAGCTCTACCGAACGTCATGTCCTTCGGAAGTTAGAAAAAAAAACTAAAAGTTACAAAAAAAAGTAGAATAATCAAAAAAGGAGTTAAGCTAAAGAAGTCTTACCAAGCGTAGAGTCCTTCAGAAGTTGCGGAATGAGAAAAGCAAGAATGTGAGAAATTATAATCATTTTGGTTTTTGAGTGTGGTAGTTAAAAAGCCAAGAGTGCCTTGTCTCATTGAATATGCATCCATACTGTGAAACCAACCGCTCACCGTCGGTCCGACAATGTGACTGAAATTCCAATAATCTTCGTCGTTCCACTTCTACCTACGACAATGCCTCGCGCCACAACAACCCAATCATAGAACATAAAGCAGAGGGTACTCTCGTGAAGAAAGAGAAAGATACGAGAAAAAAGAAAAAGAGGAAGAAAAGATTGTTTAGAGCAGAAAGAAGATTTTTTTAAAGGAAAAGAACACACAACACAGAGGGAGTAGAGGAGGCACGAGGCGGAGGACCACAATACGAGTGACATGGCGGGGGAGTTTAAGGTTTAGGAAGAAAGAGAAAGATAAAAGAAAAAGAAAAAAATAGAGAAAAAAATGAAAGGAGAGAGAGAGACCATAGTGAGTAAAGAAAAAAGAAGAAATCACGTGTCATCCAATTGGATAATAAAATGTGATGATAAAAAGTTCAAATTGTCAATGTTCAAACTACTTGCCAATAATATAAGATGTCCATTTTAGATTTTTTGACAAACTATTCTTTTATATAGATTTATATAGATATAGATATAGATTTAATCCAAATAATTTCTTTTATTAGAAAATAAATAAAAAATTCGAATATTTAGCCTAAAATTAATAATAAATTATATTTTTAAAAAGAAAAACCTGAAAACCATAGCCGGTGTTTGCATTCACTGTTACGTTTGCTCACTCTCCCTAGTAGTCCCTAACAACACCTACTAGAAGCTTCATTCATTTTTGTGTGCCATGAACGTACCCTCCACCTTCACCACCACCACACCCAACCTCGTGGTGTGTCCCCTTCCCTGAGCCATGCCTTCTTCCCCCAAGTCCTACGCCATCTCCTACGCGCGCCAGCCCACGCGCAGATCCACCCTCTACCTTTTCCTCTCCGCCCTCCTCCTCCTCTTCCTCTTTGGAATCGTCGCCTTCCTCGCCCAGATTCGCGGCAGCCGCTGCGTCAACGCGCACCCCCGGTCGGTACGCGTCGTTTGGGAACACTCCGCTGGCGCTGGCACCGTTGCCGGCGATGGGGGCAGGCATAAGGTGATGGGGTTTGTGGGCATTCAAACCGGATTCGGATCCGCTGGGCGGAGAGTGTCCTTGAGGAAGACGTGGTTCCCCTCTGATCGCCAAGGACTTCAACGGTATTCACTTACTTTCTTCTATGTTCCCCAATTGAGGTTTTTTTCTTTTTCGAGGGGGAGGGGGGGGGGGGGGGGGGGGGGTGATGCTAACTCCGTCCTGAAGATGTGATTAGTTCTCTAGAGAATTTAATGACAAATTCGAATTGATCCTTGAAGAATATAACTTATTGTGGAATTGGTTCTTGAATATTAATTTGTCAATTTTTTTTTCCACATTTTGGGACTAAATTTGTATTTTCCATCTTTCCGGAAATAATTTGTCATCCCATGACACTTTTAGGGGCAAATTTGATTATTTACCCCGTTTTTTTTTTTATCTATTTTGTTTTAGTTAAAATGCTGTTTTAGTCCTGAAGCTTTGATTTTTAACTGTGCCGAACGGTGTTACATGGAATGTGATCCATTTTGCCGTTGTTGCAGTTTTAGTCTTCTTACTTGTGCATTTATGCAATTTCGGCCATGTATGTTTAATTGAGTGATTTTGGTGTCCGAATTTTATCATATTTTAAAATTGGGTCTCTTCGTTAGTCTCACATCTAAGTAGTAACAAAATCTGCTAATCACTTGATGTGTAAGTAACTCATGATGTAGAACCAATAAGGTCTAGCACAACTGGTAGATAGCTGGGTTCCTTAAGCATGCTGATGGGAGTTCGATTTCCCGGCTGTGTGTATGGAGAAAACTTTGTTGGAAGAGAGAAAACCTACTTTCGTTATTTCTAGCCTTGAAGGATAGTCTCATGACTTTCGGTCATGGGGATACATTGCTCTCTGCAAAAGAAAAAAATGATGATGTGGATACAACACTTGACACATCTTAGAATCTTATCATATGTTAAAATTGAGTTACTCTGTTAGTTTCAGATCTAAATAGTAAAGAAATTCGCCAACATCAACTATCTTTTACTCAGTTAGCAATTTGATGTGTAAGTAACTGATGCTGTGGAAACAACACTTGACATATTTAGAGTTTATGTGAGTTTCTTTTACCTCCCCTGTGCACATAGGATTTACCCATGGTTTGAATAGTGAAAAGAATGATTTTTGACTTGTGTCATTCTGTTAAGTAAGAGATGGATCATGGATGATATTAGCAAATTTTATTTCAATTCGATGTTACACCAATGGAAGGATTTACCCATAGTTTTTTTTTTCCTCAAAAACATGTCAGAAAGAAAAGTAATTTCTTAAAAATAATATGATATTGTAATTTTGTTTGTTTGTGTGTGTTTTAATGGCTTTAGATTTTTTTTAGTTCATATAAAAATGATATTGATTGTTGAAAATTCAGGACTACATTGCTGAAGGATTTTAGAAAGGTGCTGAGTTTTTTTTTCTCAGCCACTCAAAGCCTTTATATTAACACATATATATAGTACAGAGAAAGAGTGAGAGAGTGATCAAACTTCCCACACACTCGACCTAAAGCTTAACATACACTCAACCTCACACATACACTCAACACTTTTTCCTACACAGCTGTCTACATACAGCTGTCTACAATACAATGTTGTTAATGGCGGATGGCGGTTCATGGCGGAAAGTCAAAAATCTGCCATAAAAATATGGCGGATGGCGTAGCGGAAAATGGCGGATGTCATGGCGGACAAAAAAAAAAAAAACATATATATAAACTCATTGAAATTGAAAAAAACAAAGGATTGCATTCAAATAAACTAAAAAAGTTTCATGAGTTCATACAATAATCAAGTACTAACACCAAATAAACTCATTAAAGAGTTCAAAATAAGAAAATGATAAAAACATAATGCAAAGTGCAAAGTGAAGGTTGAGGCTCTAATCATCTTCTCCAATCCCAACATAATCATCTTCGTTGTTATCATATGGTAATGGAGCATCTCCCTCTCCCTCTTCCCCATCAGACGCCTCAAAATTGACCATGGTTTCTTCTTCTTCAGATTCAACATCAATATTCTCCTCAACATCTAGATCCTCATCATTTTCTTGGACTGCTTTTTGCTTCCTTGATGAAGATCCAACAACCATTGCCTGTTTTTTAGAAGTTTGGGCAGCAGCAACACTTGTATTTTGCTTTTTCCGCCTAGTATACATCCTACACTCTCCAACCTCCGAAGTCTGATACACAGTTGCCCAATTTAGAGCATCATCATCTTCAAATACCAAATCATTTCCAGCATCATTATCATCATCTTGATCCATCTCTCCCACGAGCCATTCATTGCATACATCAATATCATTAAGAGAAATTGGATCAATTTCATCTCTTGCATTATATCTTTGCTTCAATTGTTGGTTGTATTTGACAAACACCAAATCATGCAACCTCTTGTGCTCAAGCCTATTTCTTTTTTTGGAATGAATCTACAACATAACAAATAAATGTTGATTTCAATCTCAAATATACTCCAAATATAACTTGATCATCAAAATTAAATAAAATTAAAAAGTATAGTTAGAGTTTTGTCACAATTACTTGCTCAAACACACTCAAATTTCTTTCACATCCTGAAGCACTGCAAGTCAAACTCAAAATCTTAATAGCCAGCTTCTGCAAATTTGGAGTTTGTGACCCAAACATTCGCCACCAATATGCTGCAATACCAATTACCAACCAAGAGCATAACTTAGAATTCTGAATTATAACACTAAATCACTAATACATAAAAAAAATAGTATGATAAAAGTTTCTTACTAGGAGAATGGGTTTTCCTTTGAGCCATTGCAAAGTTGGAACCAAAGTGGTCAGCACCAATCTTGTAAAGATGCAACTCGGTTAGAATTTTCTGTTGCACATCAAATTGTGGAATCAACTTCTTAATGCACTCAAACAAACCATTGGTGACCTCAAAATCAAACTCTAAGTCAGTGTTGTCATAAAAGAACTCTGGATTTAAGAAGTGGGCAGCTGCATGCAATGGCCTATGAAGTTGACAATTCCATCTTTTATCAATGATTTCAAACACATCTTTGTACTTGCTTTCATTGTTGTTGAAAGACTTGATAATTGTTTCTTTTGCCTTGTCCATTGCTTCATAAATATAGCCCATGGCTGGTTTCCTTTCACCATCCACAAGACGAAGCACTTTCACAAGTGGAGCCATGACTTTAAGAGTGTAAACCACACTATTCCAAAAAGAAGGCATGAGCACTACCTTTGCAGCTTCTTTTCCCTTAGGCTCCTTAGACAGCTTGTTCAAGGTCCATTCATCAGAAGTAAACATTTTTCTAATATTGGCTTTCTCTTTGTGAAGCCTTTCCAAGGTTAGATAAGAAGTGGCAAATCTAGTAATAGCATGTCTCACCAATTTCCTCTTGTTTGTAAAATTTCTCAACAAACTTAAGGTACTAGAATGGGCATAGATAAACCCAACTAGATTAATTGCCCTTCTAATTGTCTTCCTTATCAAGGGAAGCTTCCCAATATCTTCAAGCATCAAATCAATACAATGAGCTGCACAAGGAGTCCAATAAATATGTTTCCTTTTCTCCTCCAACAACTTACCCGCTAAAACATAGTTGCTCCCATTATCGGTTACAACTTGAACAACATTCTCTTCTCCAACTTCCTCCACAATGGCATCAAGCAACTCAAAAAGCTTTTCACCTGTCTTTACAAAATCAGAGCCATCAACAGACTTCAAAAATATGGTACCAGCTTGAGAGTTAATCAAAAAATTAATGATGCATCTTTGTTTCCGATCAGTCCATGCATCGGACATAATAGTACAACCATACTTGACCCATTGCTCCCTATGGCCTTTCATCAAATTTTCAGTATATTCAACTTCCTTTTTCAAGAGTGGAACTCTGATGTCATGATAGTTAGGAATGGGCAAATGTGGCCCATATTGACCAATGGCTGCAACCATGTTCTCAAAGCTTTTCAATTTAATGAGGTTGAATGACAAACCTGCTTGGTACCAAAAGCGAGCAATATGTTGATGCACCTTCAATACTTCATTCTTATCCATTGACTCTCTTATGTTCATTTGCCTCAACATCTCCACTTTTCTCTGATTGATTGCATTTTCTGGATTCTTACAGAATTTGTCCATTGGTCCTTTTTTAGTCCCACACTTTGTCTTTGCACTTGCAATAGCATTACAAGAGTCCGCAAACTCATCTTCTTCACTTCCATCACATCCAATCGGTTCACCAAATTCAAAATCTCTTATATTTGCCATCTTACCACTGCCAGAAGTACTGTAAGTGGTCCCACTTTTTTTTGTAGCCATATATTCCTTCAACTCTTCGATTACATTTGGGGGAGTTTTCTTGCAAGCTGCAACGTTGCCCGACTTCCCAATCAGGTGTTGTTTGGCTCGGGTTATTCCTCCCTTAGTGATTTTTCCACAGAAATTACAAACAATGGTGTTTGTATCTCCTTCCACTAGTGAATGGCAATATTTCCAGCCTGGGTCTGCCTTATTTTTCCTCGTTGCACTTGCAGTAGCAGCATCGGATGATGGTTCAGCCATTTAAAAGAGGACTGAACAGAAAAAAAAAAAATTATGGTGTCAAATAGGAAAAAAAAAAGGGACTGTTAACAGTAAAAAGGGGTGTCAAATAGCAAAAGGAAAAAAAAAGCTGTAGACAGAAAAATGGGGGGTGTCAAACAGCAAAAAGCCAAAAAAAAAAAAAACAGATCAGCTGACCCGCGCGTCTTCTTCCTCTTCTTCGTCTTCTTCCTTCGCGAGACAGAAACAAGGGGTGGTGTCGCGCGTTGTCGGGGCTCGTCGTCGGAGCTCGTGCGTTGCGGGCCTCGTCGCGGCGGCGGCTGGGTGCGGCGGGGAGGGGGTGGTGTCGCGGCGGCGGCTGGGTGCGGCGGGGTTCGGTAGGGACGCAGGCAGGGGAGGTTTTGAATGCAAGCTGTTGGAGGGACGGCTAGCTGTTCTGAACGCAAGCTGTGGAGGGTTTTTAGTTTAATGAATAACCGGGTAGGGTTGGGTCGGGTCGGCCCAACTCCTACCGCGGACAAAAGCCAAACAGATTTCCGCCATCCCGCCACGACCGCCATGGCGCCGCCATCCCAAACCCGCCACGCCACCGCTATTCAGTGGCGTTTTTTCGCAAATCTGCCATGGAAAACCGCCATGGCGCCGCCATGGCCGCCATGTAACAACACTGTTGCAATATAATACTTTAACACTCCCCCTCAAGCTGGAGCATATAAATTAAATGCTCCAAGCTTGGAACATGAGCTGAAGCATAAGAAAGATTCTTCTTATAAGTTAGATGCTGCGGTGAAGCTTGATTGCTTGATTGAAACCCATGACTGAAACTCAGTTGACTGCCAAACTGGAAAGGGCTCCCTCCTGATGGAGTTGATGCTTCCAAATACAAAACTTGATTGAATTGGAGCAGGTTGCAGACCTGTGTGGAGGTAGAGGCTGCTGCTGCCGGAGTGAATGAAATGCGGAGTTGATGCACTGGAGGTTAATTAAAACATTGAAGGAGAACTGGCAGAAGCAACAGACGCAGTGGATGACGATGATGTACTAAATGTGGAACCAAATGCAGACTTGGTGGGCTGCCAACTAAAGTAGAACTTGGACCACATTGGAGCTAACAGATTAGACCGGCGAAGAGGGAGCAGAGGTGCCAAGTTCAAAAGATGTGGCAGGACTTGAAGAAGGAAACAACGAATTCCCAGAAACAAAAGCTGCACTTGCTGCAGGGCTAGACTTCAAACTGATTAGTACTGATTAGGAGACAACACACTCCCCCTCACGAGATGGAAGGTGGAGTCAACACTTCCAGCTTAGGATGAACAATATAAGTAGAAAAATAGACAATGAAACATGCCAGAAATAACATTGGCAGCAGATTGAAAATGACTGAAAAACATTCAAAGGCAATTGGAATATGCTGAACCATTAAGCAGAAGCCACAACACAATCCTTAACCACTTAACAGAAGCAAACACACTTAACCACCTAAAAGGTAGAAGCAAACCAAAACTTAACCATCAAGAGCAGAAGCTAAACATGGTGCTTAACCACTCAAGACAGAAGCAAAACACAGTTTTTGAATGCTTAACCACCATAAAGGCAGAAGCAACACAGCAATGTTTAACCATCCATGGTAGAAGCTTGACATCAATGCTTAACCACCATGGATAGAAACTTAATGACTTTTTTTTAATAGTAGAGGTTCTTGACCAGATTGAACCCCAGGGACAGCAATTGCTTCAAGGACAGAGACAAGGGAGAAGTTGCTGGACAATTGGATCAACAAATGACCTATAGTAGGGTTCTTGACCAGATCGAACCCTGGGGACAGCGATATTAAACAGCAGACCACACAATAGATTAATAGAAGGACAGGAGACAATGGAGCTGCACAACAAAGGGTTAAGAGAGACAAATGAGGAGGGAATAACCTCAAACACCTTGCAAGCATGGTAGAAACTCCAAACCCAAACTGAACAAACTCAAATTTTCCTTCAAAGAGGAATATACACAAAAACCTTGTGAGCACTTTTGGCCAAACTAAAAAGAAAACTTTAAAACAGTAGCATCCCTACCAATCTTTCTTCAAAAGTCCAATGGAGGATGTCCAAGAAACAGAAAGAACAGGGCCTAAAGTTGACATTTTTCAGAACCAGAACACAATGGAACTTGGAAAGCAGCTGGAAGGGGAGCCTTGACAACATACAAAAACATACCAAACTTAGCAACTGCTTTTGAGGAAGGACTTCAAGCCAAAGCAATGGGTACCCTCTGGCTTGGTAACAATGTTGCTGTTTGTAACACGAGAGAGAGCTGCCCAGCAGAGAGTGGCTGACAGCAGAGAAGGAGAACGCAGGACTGGCAAAGGCCATTTTTTATCAAAAAGACGAAGCCCTAACGGAGAACGAGAAGGGAACGCAAGAGCTGGACAGCAAAGGCTGAAACATGCCTAGAAGAAAAGGAGGAGACGTTTGAAACTGGTCCAGCAAGTTTCCGGTGGCCGGAGGGCGGCGCGTGGACTTCACGCACCGGAAACGAGGCGCTGCTGTGGCGGTGTGTGGCTGTGCTGCTGGTCACGCAACTTGCAGGGGTGGGTCGCACTCCTCGAGGTGCACCCAACCCTGGTTTTGCCGGAAAATTTGACGGCGGCGGCCTGCGGATGGCGGCGGTGAATGGAGACAGTCAGAACGGGATCGTACCCGCTCTAATACCATGTTGAAAATTCAGGACTACATTGCTGAAGGATTTTAGAAAGGTGCTGAGTTTTTTTTCTCAGCCACTCAAAGCCTTTATATTAACACATATATATAGTACAGCGAAAGAGTGAGAGAGTGATCAAACTTCCCACACACTTTTTTCCTACACAGCTGTCTACATACAGCTATCTACAATATAATACTTTTAACATTCATTTTTATTCTTACATTTAATAAAATGATGTGGTTTTGGTCCCTCAAAAATACTAGAGGCATGTTATTTTTGTAATTTTTAGGGATTTGAAACGAATAAATTTTTCACTGGTAGTAAACCTAAAAGGTCATATTTTTAGGGATTAAAAATATATTTAACCTTTTTTTAATTATCTGCACTGCTAAGTTTTTGAAATGTACTTTAATCATAATCAATTTAGGAGTGAAACTCATAATTTATATTTGGATTTTGCAACATTGATATTAATGTACAAGGGAAAGCGAGAAAAAGAAAGGGGAAACAGATGGTGGTGAAGATTATGTGTATTTTATTGTGTTAGTAGCATTACTGATTTGCAAAGCTTATTTATAGAACTGTTTCTGAATGCTCCATTTCTGTGGTATGAATTGGATATAGCTTACATGAAAGTTTGATTCATGAGTCATTCTATATTCTGGTCTGTGTTTATCTGGGTTGGTTTAGATTCCATTCAATGTCTGTAGGTTGCAGTGTTTGAAGTTATGCAAAGTGGGTGGTTGTATTTTGTTGGTTGGTTGGATATTTTGAGGAACCTGGGTTTGAGAATGGTGCAAGTTGGTACTATCATTTTTAATTATTGATTGTTGCTTGCAGCTTGGAAGAAGCTACTGGGTTGGCTTTTAGGTTTATCATTGGTAGAACAAGTGACAGAGCAAAGATGTCAGCGCTTCAGAAGGAAGTAGCAGAATATGATGATTTCATTTTGTTGGATATCCAAGAGGAGTACAGTAAGCTCCCATACAAAACGTGTGTGCTGAGAATGACTAAATTTCTGCACTTTATCTGTAGTGTGTTGCTAAATTGAATATTCATTCATCCATAACAGGTTAGCTTTCTTCAAAGCTGCTTATGCACTTTTTGATGCTGAATTTTATGTCAAAGCTGATGACGACATATATTTAAGGCCAGGTGACTAGATCTTTTAATGCTTATTGTGATGAAATACATTAAGAAGCTTCCTTTATGAGATTACATTTCACAATCCTAATTAAGATTTTATGCGCATATTTTTAATTTATTGTAATATTGTCAGATCGTCTATCATTACTACTGGCCAAAGAGCGATCTCATCCTCAGACATATATAGGATGTATGAAAAAGGGACCTGTTTTCACTGATCCAAAACTCAAATGGTTAGTTTTGTTTTGATGAGTTTAGTTTATCTATGAGTTTTTACTTTGATCCTGTATAGATTAATTTTCCCAATTCCACACATTCAGCATGCCACAATTTTACCCAGGAGAAATAAAAAATATGCCATTGATAAATTGCTCTAGTGATGGAATAAGATTAATATATAGAACTTTATGTCTTTACTTGATCCCATTAATAAATTGCTCCAGTGATGGAATAAGATTAATATATACAACTTTATGTCTTTACTTGATGATGCTATTTGCTCGAGAAAGAAATATAAATTATTAATACTGTTTAGTTGTTGGATTTACAAATGAACTTTTACTATTGCAAGAGAGAAAATGCAAGTTTGCAACCAGATTTTAGTTTTAAACATACTTATTAGAATCTTACAGTTTGCTATTTGAATCATATAATTTGGCTGGCTAGCAATTTGTATCATGTAATGAATCGCAAATTACTCTGAACTGTTTGATACATGGATAAACCAATGCAATTCCATATCCTAGATGCAAATCATATAATTCAGCAATTTGTTATTTTTAGTTGTTTTCACCATTCCTTTGTGAAATAAATTTGAAACTTGAAAGGTAGATATATTTAATTTAAATTGATAAACAAAAGGAATTGAGTGCATGTTTAGATTGAAGTTAGAAATGTTGTGCACACATTCAAATGTAAATCCAATGGATAAAAGCAAAATGAAAGCAAAATCAAGGGTCCTGATCCTTTGGCAAAGTTACTTTTGCCTCAAAAGTACTTTTTCACCTGAAAACCAAACATGCACTGAAGAAGCACTACTGGAAGCACCCACCCTATTTGATTATTTTGTTGCTCTATTTTCATCTTCAATTTTCATTTGATCACAATAGGTAAAACTTCTTAAATAGTAATATCCACCAAAAAATAAAAATTATCTTTCTTGAAACTATATATCATATGCTTGGTATATCTAATCATTTAAAATAAAAAATTTGCACAATGTGTTACTCTTTTGTGGTTTATGAGAGAGTCTGATGTTGTGGATTGATCTTTTTTGTACTTAATCCCACTTAATAGGATAAGACTTGGTTTTTGGATGTAAACTTGATCCCCCAAGTTATTATCATAAGGGACAAAACAGAAACAATTTGAAACTTTTTAACGTGACACTTATTGCCAATTTTTTTAGGTCTTAATTATCACTATTCATTACCCTTATCTTTTTCGGTCAGAAATGCTAATGTAGTGTCCTATCTAGCTTCACCACTATTGTTACATTCTAAGGCCTCGACTTATAACCAGCATTTGACCTGCTTTTGCTTACGGCATACTCATCCTGATAAAATCTTGTAGGTATGAGCCATTGTCACATTTGCTTGGAAAGGAGTATTTTCTTCATGCTTATGGTCCTATATATGTTCTTTCTGCCGATGTTGTCCAAAGCTTGGTTGCTCTTAGGAATGACAGGCAAGTTTTCTTTCCTCCAAAGCTTGGACAGTAGGATCACAAATCTCTCATGTAATCTATTGGGAACTATAATACTTTGATACACTTGTCAATGTTTAGATATAGGACTTTTCTTCTTTTGGTTTGATCCATGTGTAATGGTTGTGTTTTCTTTATGTATTTCATACTTGCTTTTTCTCTATCTCATTTCTTGAATTTTGTATATTTGTTGCTTGGGTTGGATGATTTCTGTTTCTTATCTTAACTAAAATATAAAATAAAATAGGAGTTGAGATATTGCCCTAAATTTTGCCTAGTCATGTTCAGTTGTCTCACTGGTGCAAATGGATTGGGAGCTATGCTCTTATTGTTATCCAGACAATCTTCGGAGGTTATGAGGTCTTAAATTTCCTCTTAATGTAAAGGGCCAAATACTACAATGATAAACACAATGATATGGACCTTGTTCAATACCTACCCTTTTTCCCACTTCATATAATGTTTTTTGCATTATTTCAGTTTCCGGATGTTCAGCAATGAGGATGTTACTATTGGAGCTTGGATGCTTGCAATGAATGTCAACCATGAGAATAATCATGAACTTTGTGCTACAGATTGTACAGCCACATCTATTGCAGTGTGGGATATTCCAAAGTGTTCAGGTTGGTGTTTCTCTTTGCAGCATGATGTTACCGCATCTGTATTTGGGGGTTTTTATGATAGATATTTCTTGGAAAAACCTTAAAAATACATGAAATTCATGAACTGGGATCCCAAAAATTAATTATTTCTATGCATGTATTATTGTCTACCTCATGGTGAAATTTGTTTCAAGCTATTCAATGTCGTGTAATTCTGTTCAACTATGGATGGGAGGAGTTAGGTTGGGGAAAAGGGAAGGATATTCTTTAATTTCTAAATTAAGAGTATGTTTAAAAACATGAATTAAGGGATGATTGGAAGGCTACATCATAATCTGTAATTTTATTTCCTTTAGTTAAAGTGAAAAATTTTGGTTCCTTCCCCCTTCCCTCCAAAATCATCTCCTAAGGATATATTTTTGTCAAAAAACATTTTATTTGAGAGTAGAATGAATGTGCTTATGAAGTTTATGGCATCAAAATAAATGGTGAAATGTGTATTAGGTATCAGCTGTGTTAGTACAAAAGATTTGAAAACCATCTTACCCATATTTGAGGCTTGAACATGATCCATAAAATGGAATCTGTTTTGCTGAGGTTCTTTTATGTGTGGGCTTTTATATCAGTGAATCTTTACAAAGGCTCTTTGTTTCTAGTCAGCATTTAATTTCTTGTGCGTGGCGGGGTGTCCTTATGTACACCAAAGAAAAGGATTTTATCTTAATGATCTGGTTGTTGTTTACCTACAGGCCTATGTAATCCAGAAAAGAAAATGTTGGAACTCCATCAAAAGGAAGCCTGCTCTAAGAGCCCAACTCTGGAATCAGATGATGAATAGAATTTGTGGGTATAATATAAAGCAAAGTAAGCTCAGAAGGTAGTGTGAAGGAATTGCTGCTCTTGTTATTGATTACTGCCACGATATGCTACCACTTCCATTCTTTTGATCTTTCTAATTCTCCTTTCTTCCAGTTATTAGAAGAGAGGGTGACTGTGTTTTATTTCCTTAGTTTTCATTCCCCTATACTTGGAGAGGTTTGCATTGGCCGATATGAGGAACGTTCTTTAGGGAAGGCTTTTATATACTACATGAGAGAATAGATCAAGAGATCATTGTTAATTTACTAATTTCCTGATTTTAATGTCAGTCTTTCTTGGGGTTATACATATTCTGATTCTTGTACTTCAAAAATGGGAGTTTGAATGATTGTGTACTTCTGCATGTGTCATATTTTACTTCAAGGTTTATCGGTCCATCTTTATATTTTATCATTGCCTCTCCAGTTCAACGATTGGAATCAAATTAAGCTTGAATCAATTTGTATTCTTGTTTTGGGTAGAAAAATTGTATTGAAGACGTAATATGGGTTATATATTTATTCTTGTGCTTCAGTCTTATGTGAGTGGATAGATAGCTCTGTAGGCCTTTAAAGTTTCAGAATATTCAAACAATATTTCATTATCACATTCTGAGTCAAATTTTATTAGATTGTCTTTAGTGTTGAGAATGAAACATTGACATCCAAAATAATGAAAGTATGATATGTTAGAGATTTTGTCCTTTCCACAATTTAGGAGTTTTTTTAGAATTGGGTCTAATATAAATTTTGTTTTGTAAATAACAAACAATATTTACTACTTTAGTCCAAAAGTATTTTAGAGTTGAGTTATCATTCAACATGGTTCTAGCTATTTCTTGTAATGACCTATTTTTTCTCTCAACAATATAATTTTGTTGTGGTGTTCTTGGTATTGAAAAGTTGTGAAGATTATCATTTTCTTCGCAGAACCTTTAAAAACTTTTGTTTTCAAACTCTTTTTCATGATCATTTCTGATTTAAGTAATGCATATTTCTTTTTCATTTTGAGTCTTTTTATGTGAGTTAAAGAAGATCTTAAAAGACTCATTCTTGTGGGCTAGGAACATCACTCATGTCCATTTGGAGTAATCTTCCACTATCCCCTTCCATACCTTTTATCACTTGTTGAGGCTGGTTGAGTCAAACAAATCAAAATGTAACAACTCAATGGGTCTAGAGGTAAAAACAATGTTAGGAAAATAGTTTTTAACTTGTTTTCCTCTTTGACATGCTTCACAAAGCAAATCATTCTTGTATGACATACTTTGGAAGATATCTTACAAGGTTATATGCTTTTGCAGCTTTGAGATTAACTCAAGTTAACATGTCCAAGTTTTTTTATGCAATCACCAATGATTTTTTTGATAGATAATAGACATGATACATTTTGATTTGTTAGCTCCCTCATAATTGTAAATCTTGTCAAGCAGTAGATTCCTAAAGTGGGATATGGAGATGACAGATAGTGGGATGACCGCTATTATAATCTCTTTGTTTTTTACCTATTATAAATTTATATATATATATATATATATATATATATATATATATATATATATATATATATATATATATATAGAGAGAGAGAGAGAGAGAGAGAGAGAGAGAGAGAGAGAGAGAGAGAGAGAGAGAGAGAGAGAGAGAGAGAGAGAGAGAGAGAGTTTTGTTCTCTTCTATCTCGTATCTATTTTATATTTTCTTCAATTTAATCTATTTTCTTTAGTTACTCACTAGAACAATTATGATATTTTATGATTTATATTTTTTTATTATTTAACTTCTCATATTATATATTATGTTTAATTTGGTTTTTATTACTATTATTAGTTTGTTGATTATATTTTTATATTACTATAAATTTTTAATTTTTAATACTAGTATTATAATTTTATTATTGTAATTATTTAGTTTATTATATTAAGAGATGACATATTTGTTTTACAACATAGCAATTTAGGTAACACATTAAAAAGTCACACTTACAAAAATATCTGGTGATGGTGGGTGGACTTGAGGCCCAAGGCCCAATAGGTTAGAAAAGGATAAAAAACACCCTAAAAGCTTAAAACCCTAAGACTCGATCCATCTATTCATATTTTGTTTTCTCACGCTCACTATTAAAGTGAAACTCATGACACTCAAATAGAAGTGAGGGAGGTGGCGGTGGCAGCTTAAGGCACAATGAAGGCACTAGTATTTTCAGGTTTTCATTCGAAATCCAAGTCACAGTTGCAAAACATCAAAATAGACCGTGATAGCACCATCGCGATTGTAGTCGCAACCACCTCCTTTAGACTTCTCCACAACAAGTGTACTCATTGCGGCCAAGGGCCGCTCTGCACTGGCACGATAGTGAGTGCCACAACCACTATTGATTGCATAGAGCTCATTAAGTTTAATCTTATAAAGATTTTCTTGCCTCTTTGTAATAAAAAATAAAGAGTCATCACAATTCTTGACAATACACTTACCTTTGTTAAAGGAAACACCATATTCACTGTCACATAATTGACTTATGCTCATTAGGTTGTGTTTCAATCCATCAACAATTAAAACATTATTAATGAAGGGATAAGGAGGTATACCTATCATACCTACTCCATCTATCATCCCTTTTTTATTCCCTCTTATAGTTATTGTTCCACCATGCATAGGATTTAGGGATTGCAACATAGACCTTTTTAATGTCATGTGTCATGATTGGGGTTTTCTTTTCATTGTCAAGCATATATGCAACAAGAATATTCTTATCCTTAGGTACCCAAACCTTCTTGGGTCCTTTCTTGTAAGTACTAGAGCACTAGACACTCCTCTTTATGGCAAGTCCTTGCATTTGGACCACATATATCCAACTTTTCCACAAAAATAACATATAGTTACAAACTTATCATGAACAAATTTTTTACGCTTGTACCTATGACCAAATTTGGCCATGGGAATTCTATTATACCTTAATAATTTGTTAAGGTACTCAGATCCTCCAAAAAATATGGCAAGAGTCTTCTTTAAAGTGTCAATTTTCTCAAGAAGTTTTACAACATCTTGAGGTTGACCCTTTAAAGCATCATTTTTCAAAAGTTTGTCATTTAAAACTTTCACAAACCTTTTGTAGGGCTCACATTGTACCCAAAGATTATGTTTACTATTTTCCAATTTCTCATATTTTAAGTGTAGAGATGCATTGTTTCTCCAAAGTTCATATCTATCTTCTTTGGGATTCTCATGTAACTAAATAAGTTCATTAAAATATTTTTGCAAAACTTAAATTTTCTTTTCTAAATTAGAAAAACTATGATTTATGCATCTCTTTCTTTGGATAGCTACTCATTCTCAAGGTAAATCTTAGTCTCTTCCAACTTGACAGTTTCATAAGCATTACATTTTTGAATGGTTTCTTCCAAAGAATTGTCTACTTTAGCTTCATAGACTTTTTGAAGTTCCTTATGATCTTTGGATAATTTGTTGAAATCATTTCGGAGAGACTTATAAGCTTTTGAAATAATAAGGGAGTTTGTAAGCAAATCATGATAATCTTGTCTTAACAATTCAGGGTTTTCAAAATCTACCTCCTCATCTTGTTATGATTTTGACCCTTTTGTTGCAATATCAACCATCAGGCACAAGTTGACTTCCTTTTCATCTTCTTCTTCTGAAGATGTATCGTCCAGGTCTTCCCAAGTTGGCATCAAGCTCTTCTTGCTTTTATACTTTTTGAGAACTTTTGCTTCTTGTCTTTATTCTTCATTAAACTGGGACATTCAGACTTGAAGTGTCCAGACTTCTTGCATTTGTAGAAAATGACTGGACCTTCTCCTTCTTGTCGTTATTAGACTTCTTTCATCTGGGTCCACTGTTCGACGGCCGGCAAGTGCACCGGATCGCACAAGTAGTATAAAACGGTAAGAACTGAATATCGAACTGTCGGGGAACTTATTTTACTTGGTAAAGCTGTGGTTCAGTAAATAAGTGCCTTTGGATGAAAGTTTGATGCATGGTATGGACAGGTATGTAAACTAAACTATTCAACAGAAAATCACGTGAGTAGTGGTGTGTGAAGATAGATAAAGAACGTGCTGGTCTTCCTACTGGATGACTGATGTTATTAAAGATGTTCTATACCTAACAATGTTTCCGTGTTCTATGATGTCTCCTGGTCTGCTAAACCCCGATGTCTTGTGCATGTTTAGCCTAATCCTAGCCAAGCGTCATCCTCAAATCCCTCTTGTTGAACTAAACTTGACCAAAACTGCATTAAGACACATACCAACAACTAGGTTACCGTACCTCGATCCTTCGTGAAAATACGATAAACTAGCCCTGTCCTATCAAGTTCTAAGGATCAAACCATTTCCCAATGTTGAATGACCCTAACTGAGCATGCCTCTATGTGATCAAGGCAAAAATATACTAAAATGAAGTATTGATAGCACAGTGAACACATAAAACATCATTAGATAGATATAAGAGTATTTACATCAAGTACCCCATAGGAAGAACCAACTGAGGATTTAGCTCTCCATAGCAAGGAGGCTTCTTTTACAACAAAGAGAAGAGAAAGTGAAAGATTGAAGAATTACAGGTAGTGGGGATGTCTCCTCTACCTCTAGAAATCTCACAATCACTCAAAATCTTGTCCAATGCTCTGCAAGATAGCTTCCTCTTCAAGCTCGGTTCTCTCCAATCTCTCCACAGCCAAAACTCTCTAAAAAGCTCAACAACCGCCCCCCCCCCCCATTTTGAGATTCAGCTTTAAATAGGCAATTCTGTTGAGAGACGTGCGCTTAGTGGAAGATAGGCTCGCTTAGCGCATGTAAGTGACTTCTGGCTTAGCGCCAGTCATGCTTGCTCAGCCTGGAGGTTCAAGCGGTGCACTTAGCTAATTGATTCTCACTGAGCGCATCATGACAAATCATCTGCTTCCAGGATCTTCTACACGCTTAGCCATGAACTATTGCGCTTAGCGGATGGCTCGCTAAGCCAGAGAATTGGCTTAGCAAGCGGCTCAAAATCAGCCCTTCCACAAACTTGCTTATTTTACCTGAAATTGAAATGAAAATGTTATTAAATACACAAAAGTGGGATACTAAGTACTTATTACCTAAAATTACAAAAAGTACTTACAATACTACAAAAAGAACTGTAAATGGAAGGAGTGGAATACAATTTACACAAGTTTCTTACACAAAAGTTAATCGTATTATTCGACTAACAACCACCTTTCTTCATCCACATAGCATGAATTTGCTTTGAAATGAAGGATGGCTCATTGTCATCTTCTAAGTCTTTTTTTTTTATTATTGTTCTTCAAAGGACTCATCAACTTTTAAGGCTTTGGTCTGTCTAACTTTCTTGGGTTTCTCGATGACTAGTGTCAGTGACTTCCCTTTCTTTACTTCACTGTCTTGTTGGAGCTCAAGTTCATAAACTTTGAGAATTCCCACAAGTTCCTCAAGAGATAGGTTGTCTAAATTCTTTGAGGTTCTTAGTGTAGTTGTGGCGTCCCTAAATTAATGACTGGTTTAATAATAATGATTTAAATAACAAAAACCATGGTAGATTTTTTTTTCTTCTTTTTCTTTTTCATTTCTTTCTCTTTTCACGATAATTAGGTTCAGAAGGAAAATCCTCACTATAGAGTCCTGAATGGCCAGTTCACAACTCTATTCGGAGTCATTTCTTTCTTTCCATTCGAAATCTCTAAACTATTTTGCTGTTTCAAAAGGGAGAGTATACCAGCCATTACTTTAGGTCGTCACGTGAAAATAGTAAAATAAAATACGGTCGGTAAACTCTTTTGCAAATAAAGTTTGCTACCGCTTTCTTTCCAATTAACAAGATTAAACATGAGTGCATTCATCATTTAAAAGTTGTCCAAAATATGGGAGTTTTACAAAATACAAAGTGCCATCCAGAGCAAAGGCGTCCACAGTGGTGGCTTCAGCCACATGTATACAATCATCAAATTCCTATACAATAGGTCTACCCATACAAAAACAAAAGAGTAAACCTAACAGTCAGTCCTAGATACACCCACCCTCAAAAGTAGATAAAACTAGTCCAAAGAGCTATCCACTATGATGAAGAGCCTCCACTGATCGCCATCTCTCCCGGGCCACTATCCTCCGTAGAGTCTGCCTCAGATGCCGACGTGACTTCCTGGGAGAATCCACCTCAGGAAGAGGATCCTCATCACCCTCTAGAAAGTCAAGAGCATCCACAGCAGGCTCAGGAGGTAGCTCCTCAAGATCCTCCTCAGGGTCTTCCTCGGACGACGTTACCTCGATCACTTGGACTGGCTCCACTAGACGGTATGGTGTAGGCGTGGGTAGTATCTACTCCACCGTGCGCTGAAGCATCCGTGCGGGTTCATCTGGATGCACCAAAGAAGTAGCCGTAAATCGAATCGTGCCCCGAAATCGGCACCTCGTGTTGCCTTCGAGGGTCTCCCAAGCTCTCTCTAGGCACTTCAACTCCACTCGATCATGGATTAGTTGCGCCGCCATCACGATCTACAAGAAAGAAAAGAAAGGGGTAGATTCTTTCACGCGATATCTAACTACGCCGCAACACAATTCGTTTCATAACCACTACATGCAAGTAAAAGGGGTATCTTAAGCCTTTTCATCTCTGGTAATCGATTACACAGCCTTGGTAATCGATTACCAGAGGCCAGATTCGAATTACACAGTTTCAGGACATGAAAACCTGAAAAAGGCACTGTGTAATCGATTACACATACCTGGTAATCGATTACCAGTGACCCATCCCTCTGTGTAATCGATTACACAGACTGGTAATCAATTACCAGAGGTCTCCACAGTCTTCCAGTTCTCTTTTGAAGCCTGGTAATCGATTACATCCCCTGGTAATCGATTACCAGAAGCTCCCCTAGCTTCCTGACCTCGTTTTCAATGTAATCGATTACCAGAGACTATCTTAGCCTCCTGTCTTCATTTTTAAGCCTTGTAATCGATTACCCACCCTTGGTAATCGATTACCAGAGCCCATATCCCATATATCAATCCAAGTTCACCGCTGGCCAGCCACCACACAAGCCTCCTTGCTTTGTGGTCTTTGTTCCTTTTATCTGTTGACTGCCAGGAGCTCGCCTGTTTAGGTACATCACAGGTTCTCACTGACTGACTATGCCCGGGTTGGGTCGGGATTGGTCAAGCTTGGTTTTGGGCAATAGCACCCCACCTGACGTCCCTAAGGTCTCCTGACCCCCGCGACATATCTCCAGGTACCACTCTGTGGTCAACGAATAAAAGCAGGAAATTTCACCCTTCTACACTTCCTCATCTTAAGCTTGTAGGATTATAGGGTACCCATCACATGTGGTACTAGGTGGCGGTTGGGCGATGGTGCACAACAAGTTTTTCCACATCCACAAATCGTGCATAAACCCACCATCCCCTGTTGCCCACCTCCAACTGAGCTCACGTACTCCCACGTAGCCCATATCCTCGTTTCTCTCAACATCGGGTCCCCATCAATCCTCCCAAGCTTCCCCAACATCCAAGTAATTCAACATCCAAATCATCACAAACTAACAAACCAAGCAAAACAGGGAAAAGGCAGAAAACTCTGCCCAAAACTCAAACCAAAATCACAGCTTTTTCTCACTTAAAGACTCTAGTAACATTTCCTTCGTTCCAATTCGTTAACCGTTGGATCGACTCGAAAATTTTACTGGAAGTCTCTAGTACATAAGTCTACATTTTGACCGTTGGGATCTACTAACAAACATCCAGAACTCATTCTGTACTACTCTTTCCACAGCCAACCACACACAAGCATTTTTCTGCACAAAGCCAAAATTCTACTGCCCCTATTTGACAGCAAAATTCTGCATAAGTGCAGATTTTCGAAAACCACTCTTGCCTTCATCCAATTTTGCCCAAATTGAATCCTACAAGCCCTAAATCATGTACCAATCATATCTAAGCCAAGGACAAGCTTCAAACCACAGCAACACAAAATCTAGGTATCCAAAACCCCTCAATTTAATGGATTTTCAAGGTTTGAGAAGTGAAATTGAGAATGAGGTAAATTTGAAGCAAACTCTCACCTCACACAAGTCCATAACATCAATTTAAACTTGTTCAAACTGGATTTACACCTAAAATTTCATCGAATCAAAATTTGACTCCTCAACACCCAAATTTACCCTAGAAATGGCTCTTTGTTCACTTTGGTCATTTGTTTTTCTCTCTAGCACAGCCCAAACTTTCTCATAAGTCCTAAAAGACATTTCAAGCTAGGATTAACTCACTCTAACCTCTAAATACTACCAATTCCAGATTTGGCCTTCCAGCCCTCAAAAATTCACTCTTTTTCCACTCATAACACCATATTCTCACCTTCTAACCCTAGGTTAATTCTACCCTTCATCTCTAACAGTTTTCCATAAGCAATTTCAGCACATAAACATCACAAGCATCATCATAAAAACCCTAAAACAGAATGGGTATGTTTAACTCATCCAAACATGGCAAGTTCAACATGCTTTCAACAAATTTCTTCCCAAATAACCATCATGAAGCAGAAACTTAGCAAAACTACCCATCATATCTCCCAAAACCCCATACCCACGAAAATCAAGAGAGAAAGAAGTCCACCCAAACCTGAAACTTCGAAGTCCCACACGTAGAGATGCGCTTCACGACTCCGAAAATGCCCTCCTTTCGTGATTTGGAGCAGAAATGATGGCCAAAGGTTGGAGCTTTGTTTGGAGCTTCAATGGAGAATGAAGGAGAAAGAAAAGCAACGTGAGGGAGAGGGAGAGAGAGCTGTCTGAAATTGGGCTGAGTGAGGAGAGAGAGAGTTGCTTTTTAGTTTTAAAAAAAGGCTTTTTCCTCTTTTCTTATTATTTTATTTAAGTTATGCCACATGTCTCCATTTGAGTGGAGTAAAAAGGGTCCACTTTCTCTTTTGATTGTGACCCATACACAGCCACAGAAAGTGAGAAAAATCTGACCTTTGAAACGCTAAAATCCTGCCTCGGTTTGTGGGCCGTTTCTCTGGTTCCAGTTCCTCGCGTTTCTCTGCGTCCGTCGGGGCCAGTTTTCGAAAGTAACTAATATATATATCAAAACGCTCAGAATAAAACCCCGAGCGTGGTTCAGAGGTTGGTTTTGCTAAATTTTAAGTCGCATGCAAAACGATGATTTTTAGACTAATTAATTAAGAATTTACCTATAACCTTCCAGTTATGGATTTCTCTTCCTTAATTAGCCTAACCCGCGTATCTTGCTCCCACTATCCCTACTTCTACCAAGAACATATCTGCATATACACTGAATAATACTTATATATATATATATATATATAATCATTCAAAATACATCGTTTCCAAAAATTCCGGGTAGAAATTTCCAGGATGTCACAATAGTCATCTATGGTATCCACTGCCAATGAAAACTACTTAATTTTGTCAACATAATCATAATTATCACAAGATTTACCAAGACCTCTGAGTTCATTTAATATGGTCTGAAACTGTCTAAACATACTTTGTATGTTCTCATTTTCATCCATAGTAGATATCTCATACTTACATGTAAGGAGACTAAGTTTATTTCTTTTTACCTCAGTGGAACCCTTATATGTTAAAGCAACAATGTCCCACATATCTTTGGTGCTTTTGAAACTATGGACCTTTGTGTACACTTCTTCAGATAGTGCACACATGATTACATTTCCTGCCTTAGAGTTCAATTGTGCATCCAAAACAAGATATAAACAACTTAAGATAATACAAGTTATAACAAAAAGTAGTGTAAAAACACAAGGTTTATACTGATTCACTCAAGCTCTTAAACTATATCCAGTTCTCCTTCAAATCTTTGAAGGTTTCACTAGTCACGAACTAAATACAAACAAGTTTTTACCTTGTCACTTCTAGTTACAACAAGTACTCTATAGATTAATTTTGACTCACTTTTAACCTTCCCTTGAGATTAAGGAACACCCAAGAATTCTTTGCTAGCAGTAGAGATGAGAGAAAAAAAAAAATACAATATTTTTTTATTAAATTTGATACATTGGACGATGTCATCATAAAAAATCATAGGAATTGATGACCTGACATCGCCCATTGTATAAGGTTCTAACAAGACAACTTCTAGCGTGCCACGCTTTGTCAAGTTTGGCATAGTACGAGAGTTTGTTGCACCATTGGATTTAATAATAAACTAATCAACCACTATTACTTTTTGTAAGTTGTTTTTTGTGCATTTTTACAATTGTATAACTTTTAAAAAAAAGATTGCACGTGGAAAAGTAAAATGATTTTTGTAAAATTTTATTAATTTTAAGAACAGTTGGCGTGGAAAAGATAAACAAGTGTCGATTTTCACAAGTTCCCCCTATTCCCATTTGAGACCTCCTTCCTCATCTGGTTTCGTTGGAGACGAAAGAAGACCTAGAGTTGTGTTTGCTGAAAATCATGAAACTTGACTCTTTTATTGTCCGTTTGTGGGAGTATCGTCAGGACTAAGTACTTGGATCCTTTTTCCTGACGTGGTTCATCACTTTCGGAAGAGAGGAAGGAATAATAACTGCGTTGTGGTTGCTTTGTAGTTTTTGTTGTTCATTTGCCACAAACCATGTACCTGTATTGCTTTTCGTCCCTTTCTGCGAGGTATGTTGGTCCATCTGAACTTGGTTAGTTGTTCATTTTTATGGATTCAGTCTTTTGTTTTCTTCTTGTGATGTTGGCTTATGTGTGTTAAGTTACTATGCTTTGACGATTTCTGGCTAATACACCTCCAATAACTAATGCATCATCCACTACAACTGCGAATGTTATTCTTTTCTCTCTGACCAAACCACATGCTGAATGAGACACCTCAAATGGGAAAAGGGAAAAATTGACAAAATCGTTTCCCCCTACCCTTACATTCGTCCAACATTTTGTTTTTCTTTTCCACATGTACTATAAAAAAATAATTTTACTTTTCCAAATAACATCTTTCTTTTCCAAGTGCAATATGTTTAAAGAACTGATACTTTTGTAAAAATGCACAAAAAGACCAAAGCTGAAAAAAGACAGTCATTCATTACTATATTGTTATATCCAATGTTTCAGCAAAACTCTAGCACCATGCAAGACTTAACCAAGTGTGGCAGGCTATAAGTCATCGTTCTAACAATTCTAAGTTACTTTTATTTTCAGTGTTATGAGATTAATATAATTTATATGCTAACTTAATGATGTATACTATAAATTAGTGTTATCAGATTCAGATCGATCATCAACTCGATTGAAATACGGGGTTAAAGATTGACCTAATGAGTCAATAATTGACTCGTATGACTCAGTATGATATTTATAAATTTATATATGTTATTATTATACTAAATAACCCAATAATTTTATTGGTATTCATTGATTCTTGCAACCATGAGATCTTGGGTTTGAAATCCATCTCTTACACTTTTTAGTCGTGACATATTTTAATTTTTATTTTCTAATACTTAATTAAATATATACTACAAGTATTTGACCAGCTAATACAATATCAATGTTCCAAAAACCACCAAAACCATGAGCATGCAGAAATTTTTTTGAAAATTTAATCATCCAAGAACAATTAGTATCTACTTATAACTCTACCAATTACCATTTACATAAGTTTGCAAGTTGTCGAGCTCCTTGCAGGCCCATGGACAATTCTTGCAGCATTTCTTGCTTGCGTTGTGGGTTTGAGGAAATTATATCGATGATTGGAAAAAAAATTCGATTGACATGGTTTGTAAAGCTCTTGAATTTTGTATTATATATTTTGCAAATTGTAGCTCACATTTCTT